>NC_088933.1:36680000-36805000 GCF_038396675.1 Hydra vulgaris
TCATTACTTGTCACAATAATATCTTTGTATATAGCAGGTCTACGGTCTAATAATGATTCAAGTTTTTTTATTTTAAATCCAACCTTTGAAATTGCTCCCAAACTCCTGTAAATAAAAATACAATCAATTAAATTTTTTTGTTACAAAGAAAACTGAAACACAAAGAACACAAGCTACAAACAAGTGAAGGAGATTCTAAATGGCACAAATGGAGGAAAATGTAGAAAAGCACAAATGGAGGACAATATAGATGAGCACAAATAAAAGACAATATAGATGTGCACAAATGGAGGAACATGTATATGAGCACAAATAGAGGACAATGTAGATGAGCAAAAATGGAGAACAATGTAGATAAACATTTTTTAGCAATTTTTCTTTGTTAAAAATTAACTAGATATTGTATTATACTGTTTTCTAAACATTTTTTCCCTTGTAAGATATGTTATAACCTTTTAAACAAAAGATACTTAAACTTATACAAATAAATTATGTAAAATATTTTCATCTAATTTGAATATTTAGGATAATTATAATAACTAACTATTTTAAATTAATTTTAACTATATAGGTTAAAAAATTACTAAAGTATTTAGAAAGTTGTATAATTAAAAATGTTTTATCCATAATTATTCATTGGTAAAAAAAATTTAAATACTAATTGTAATACTTGATAAATTTTAATTCATCATTTATTTCCTTTACTTCCTCTTCTTCTCGTTCTTTGATTTTTAATTGAATTTGATCACATAAATATTTTACTTTTTCTACCGTTGATAGATCACTGAAACAACCAACTATAATGATAAATGATCCTGGGACCTAAACAAAAATCTATTTAAAAAGTGTGACAATTCTATTTTATATTTCTTATCTTTTTTTACTTTATATTTCTGATCTTTTAATTTTTTTTTGTAAAAGAATAAGAAAAAGAAAAAAGAAAAGAAAATGAGAATAAAGATTTAAAACAAGATGACATGCATGCATAATGAGATGCATCAAACTGATTATAAAAAATATTCTTCTTCACTATATATTTCAAAATATTTTTCTCACAAACAATTTTACAGTAAAAAAAAATTATACTTATTTTTAAAGTAGAAATAAAAAACTTATATTCATACATAGTTGCAATTTTACTAGGTGCCATTATGGTTCAATAAGTCCCTCAATAAAATTAATTACAAAATTTGAAAAATATTTTATACATGTTATTTTGTAGTTTTATTAATTATTTGTTTTATTATTACATTGCATTTTAGATGAAAATAATGGTACTTCCAAATAACTTATCAGAAAATAACTTATCAGATGTAATTGAGTCTGACAAAATATACTAGTTGCAACTTAATGTTCTTTTCTCGCAACAAAAGGTGCAAGTTGAAACTTTTTAAACATCTTTCTATAGATTTTGTTTCCACGCATTATTTCTGAAATAAACAACTCATATTAGAAATAGATTTTGTTTTGCTATTTTGTTCCTTCCTCTAAAACTAAAAAACAATGATAATTTTACTTGAAAAAAGTTTTTAATTGTGTTAAACAATATTGTGTTAACAAAATTTGATTAGCATTAGTTATTAACTACTGCTCTTTATTCACATAAGAAAAATTTTTTATACAATTGGTTGTTTAACATTTATTTACTCAATATAAAATAGAGAACAGTTTTTAATAAAAAAAAGAAGTTAAAGTCATTTACAAAAAATTATAAAAAGATTTATTCTAGAGATTTGTAAGACTTAACACAATTTTGCAAAGGCCATTTGTCAAAGTACAACTTAGCCCTCAATATATGCCGAGACCCAAGGTTGATTTTGAACACTGTGTACATGTGTGTGTGTGTATATATATATATATATATATATATATATATATATATATATATATATATATATATATATAAAATGTATATATGTATATATATATATATATATATATATATATATATATACATATTCATATATATTTTGTTTGTTTTCTTTTTTAATAGTAAATTTATAAGCTTTCTATATATATACAATTATATAAATTTAAAAAAATTTATTTAGTTAATTTTCTTAATTTTTGCAACCTATTAAAGTTATATTAGATTGAATAATCTATTTCTATATTATATATACCATATTTCATGTATAATATGTTTAAACTTTTTTTCTTGAACTAATAATCAAACTATGTTCTATAGTATGATAACTAACTCTAATTAAAGTATTATGCAATACTTTGTTATAATAATTATAAAGTATTATTACAAAGTATTATGTGATACTAGTATGTAATAATACAAAGTAATATAATATTTGTAATAATATTACAATGTATTATATTAATACTTAGTAACTAATAATAATTACAAAGTATTACGTAATAACTATAATATTATGAATTAGATAATCCTTTGTAATTATTATTAACTACAAATTATTATGTAAAACTTTGTAATATTATATGTATATGTATATTACAAAGTATTACTTTGTTATTAATAACATCAATTAGTTAAAAAGATGTAATAGGTTAAAAAATCATTAAAAAATATATTAAATTAAAGTAGTTCAAACCATAGGACATACCTTTGATTGAATCATAGAAATAATATAAGGAATATATAATGCACTGCTGTACACTGTTAAATTGAAGGTGATGACAAACATACTTCTTTTGTTAAAAAAAATTGATGGAAAACTTTCCATGGCCTGAAATAAAAAAAACTATACATACAAAAAAAAAAAAAATTTTTAAATAATGAAAGAACAGGAGAAATTATTAAAAATTCAAAACAAAAATGAAAAAAAAAACTATTAAAGAAATAAGATCACACGTTACTTATTAATTATGCGTTATCTTAACTATGTGTTTATATTGATTTTTGACATAATTTTTTTTTTAATTTTCCTAATTTTAATTCACCTCCCCAAAGCCAAGACTACAGTGGAGGAGGCTGCTTTTTAGTTGTGGTGGCAACCCTCTCTCAACTCTATATCTCCAAAACACAAACATTGAGGAATTAGTCCACTGCGCAGAGAAACAAGTTGAGTGCGGTTCTACCATGGACGTGCTGAGGATCAAACTCGGAACTTCTTGCTTATGAGGCAACCACTCTACCACTACACCATTACCAGAAATTACTACATTAATAAATAACCAATCAATAATAATTTAAAATTATTAACTAATTAACTAAAAATAATAATTTATTGATTAATTATTCCTAGGTTACCTACTTATTGATACCTTTACATCAGTAATGACAGATAAGTACTTATACTACAAATGAATATCATTTAAGTACTTATCTTAATCAACAAGATTTAGATAACTTAACTTAGAGGTATTACTCTTAAAGTAGTTTTTTCTGTGGTAATTTCATCTGCGACAGCTTAACGCTCACAGTGGTATGTGAACACCCAAAAAAAACAGCTATTTACTGCAATATTATTATATACAACTATCGCAATATTGTTGATATATTTATTTTGATAAATGGACCTTCACTAAATCCTCTACTTTATGTCTTCTCAGATTATTATTCAGTACCTCTTTTGGAAACTATATTTAAAATCCATCTGCTAAGATTGTCCTCTTTATTGCGTTTGCCATTTACCTACTCTTGATTCCATTCTTTACCTCTATAAATCTATTATTCATCCCTGTATGGACCTCTATAAATCTATTATTCATCCCTGTATGGAATACTGTTGTCATATTTGGAGTGATTTTTCTAATGATTCCCTTTCTGTCATATTTAGAAAGTTGTCATATTTGGACTGGTTTTTATGATGCCCTTTCTCCTGCAAATGAAATAGGACATACTGCTAAGCTTGAACCTCCACTGTTGTATTATTGCATCTTTTTCTTTTTTCTGGTCACAGTTGCTGCTCAAACAAACTATCATCTCTTGTTCCATCAACCAAAACTAAATCTTATGTAACAGTATTGTACACTGCATAAATTATGCATAAAATTGTTTAAGGTAAAAGTAATCACTTTAAATTTTTAATTGCAAATTTTCAATATTATACTTTATATATCTAAACTAGGGTTTGGGAAAACCCAGCATTTTTAGACTCAACAAGTCTGAGTCAAGTCTAAGAATATTTATCGGGTCCGGGTTCGGGTCCGGGTCCAATATTTCTTTTTAACTTGCAATTTTAACTATAGCATGAAAGGATTTTTGTTCTCATGCCGATTTTTAAAAATGGATTTTGTATACGTTAAGGTAAATAAAACAACTTTTAGCTAGTTCAACATCTAATGTAAATATATTATTCTATACTTTTATTATAATCTTAAACTACTAAACAAACTTGACATTACCTTTTTAAAAATATCGCATTTTATAAAATGCATGTAAATATACTAGCAAAAATAAACTCAACTCAATTAAAATACTTGCAAGTGTTTAATACAAAACAGTGCAATTATCTTTACTTAAAACACAAAACTTTAAAAAAACTAATGCACTTAATGAATTGTCTGATAATCTAGAACACCAAATAATCTCTTCAGTAAATCTGTTGTAAATAATTGTATTTTCTTTGAAGGCATAGTACCATTTACAAGAGAATCTAATAGCTCTTCTATTTCTTGGTTTTTACGGCTATTTATTCGAGTTTTCATCGTCATTAATAGCTCTCTACTTAAATTACCATTGGATTCTTTTAATTTTCTTAACATAAAATCATTTGCTAATCAGGCTGTTGCAAGATTAGCATCGCCTCTGCTAAGAGCTTCAACAATTAATTTAATAGACTTTAGAGTATTTTCCAATTCATTTAATAATTCAATATTAATATTTTCTATTAAATGTACACTTCCAATACCTTGTAGAGCTTCTTTAATGATATAAAATAATTTTAAAAATATAGATATCATTTCGATCATTGAGTTCCAACGAGTTCTTATGTCTAACACTAGCTGAAGTTCATTACCTAAAACTATTTTGATCTTTTGTTGCAAAATATTATTAAAATATTAAAAGTTCACAGAAGAACTTTTAAAAAATTTAACAATTATACAAACACTTTTTATATTTACTTCTACATTGCCTAAATTTGTTAATTCAACTTGTCCGTACTCTATAACGTCACCGCCGCTCTCGTCAGAACAATAATTTTCATCGTGATCGCCTAAAACTGGGTATCGGATCCGGTTATTTACCCACAGACTCGCCGAGTCCGAGTCCGGGTACCCGTAACCGAAGAAACCCTAATCTAAACTATAAAATCTGCAATTTTTTAAATTTGCATGTGAGAAAAAAATATTTCTATTGGGTATTTGGTAACTGTAATTTTATTGGTATTTAGTTATGGAGTTAATTTGTAAATTTAAGTTAAAAAAAACATCAGATTTTATGGTTCTAAATTGCTTTCTTTTCTAATTTACTTTTACAATATTTCTAGAAGCTATTTGTGCCCTTGTTTAAATCAAAATAAGAATTAACTTGATATCTTCAATAAATTTAAATGCTTAATAATAAAAACTAAAAAAATTATCATAAAAAAGAGTGTGCCTCTAAATATACTAGGGCTAAAATATGTTTTCTTCAACCCTAACTCAATGGTGTAAAAACTGCACACAATCTGATTATCTTCTCACTTTTCATTCCAACTATTGCATACTACCAATACCCAGTATTTACAACTCAGTATTTACATCCCAACACTTTCCTATCCAGTAATTACAACTGTGCTATATATGTACTGAACTGTGCTCCTCCTACAGCTTTTAATTGCTTTCCTAAATTTTTGTCCATTAACAAGTTAACAAGTTGATCTGCAACTGTCTTATGTGTTTTTTTGGGATCAGCCGTACCTGAAACGAAGTGAAATATATATCCATCATCTGGTTCAATAACTACAGAATATTGCTCTTCCTTGACAAGACAAGGGAAATATTTACCATAAAATTCTGTTAATACTTTTGTATTTTTTGCAATAAAAAAAACAACAGGAAACATTGTTGTCAAAACCTTGATCAACTTTTTCATATCTTAAAAATTTTGACTGTCCAAGAAAAAACAATTAACCATAAATTCCATGTGTTAACCAGTATTTTCCATGCTGTGTGTGTGTATATATATATGTATATATATATATATATATATATATATATATATATATATATATATATATATATATATATATATATATATATATATATATATATATAAATACAAGCCTTGGCAGGAGGTGAGAGCTTTAACTCTTACTCTTTCCCACACTCCCCTAAAACAGTTTACGGGATCAATTTACTGCTCTGCCAAAAGTATAGTTTTCTCCCAAAAGTGTAATTATCATTGTAACTAAAATGAAAAACACAACGTTATTTTAAAAAATATTATCTGAGTAATCACCTGCAATGGTTTTAAAAAGGCACAGCTGTTGCAAAAAAAAAAAAAAAAAAAAAAAAAGAGTGCCAATTTAAATGCAATGTTTTTGATTAGAATGGACTGTTTGATAAATATAAAATTTAATTTTAAAATAAAATTAAACAATCTAAATTATCGTGGTGTGATGTAAGAAAATCCTAGTTTTTGATATCTCAATTTATAAGAGCAAATTAATACTAATAAATAATGAATTCAAGTTCTTGCTTTTTGATAATATTGTAAAATAATAAATGAATTTTTAGTTTTACCCTATTTTAGGCATGAATATTTTCAAAAAAGTCTTAATTTAGGCTGTAATGTAGTTCGAGGCGATGACAAAAAGAAAGTACTATAATTTGTTTGGAATAAAAGAAAGTCCTAATAAGTAAAAAAGAAAATCCTAATGTTTAGTATTATATATTTCTTGAATATTAAAATGACTAATACAGTAAAGACATTTTTCTGACAGAGATTTATTAATGCTGTTTTTTCTTGTTTTTCTTTCAAATTTTCTAGCCAAATTCGCTTTCTTTCTTGGTTCTCAGACTCTTTTTCAGCTTTTTTTCTCTTTCTTGCTTTTTCCCAATTCTCTGTCTTTCTAATTCTTCTTTAGCTTTTGCTGCTTGTTTTGGTACTTTTTTACTCTTTTGAAATTCTTCTGGACTAACAAATATTGATTCGAAAACATTGTCATTTGCTTGCGAAGGTCCTTGAACTGGTGCTAAAGCTGTCTCATTATATTCAATTATTGATTTTGGTTGTGTTAAGTTCTCATTACTTACTGGAATTTCCTCTAATGGTGTTTCTAGGACCATGTTCTTTTCTCGAGTTGTGGGATCAACACCCTCAATTTTGTCCATTTTCTTCTGTCAGTAATAAAATAAGCCTTCTTGTTCTATTGCACCTGTCCAATACATAAGATTATGATGGGCTCTAAAAGACTTTAGGTGGCCATGTGTCATATCAGTTTCTAAACCATTTTTGGCCTTATCGATTGGACTTAACAGTTCCGCTATAACTGGAGTTTCAGCAGATTCTTTGGGATACCTTTGAATTTTATTTTTTTGTACACTTAACGGAACTTTTGTAAGATCCAAATTTTCTAGTAAAAAAGAACACAAACCGCAGCATTTAAATCCATTTGGTATTAAAGTTGGATTTTCCTGTGTTTTAGCAATTACAGTATGGAGCAGGGGCGCAAATTTCCTTTTTGGTAGAGCAACTCCAAGGTTTTGCATTCTCTGTTCTGTGACTATATTGGTCTAAATATCTTTTGCAACATGAAAGTTAACTCGGTCCAATGATTGTGCAAAATGGGTGCAACTAGGTGGCAAACAAATGATGACAATGCCAATTTCTCTGCAAAATTGTCCCAAATCTAAGGTCAAATGTGATTTGTGGCCATTGAAAAAAAGAATTATTGGCAATAGGACATTATTTTTCCTTAAAAATTCAATGAAAGGTCCAAATATATAATTTTAAAATAGTTGGGACATCTGGTAACCTTTGGCTGATTTACCCATAACCCAATCTTTAGGAAAGTCAGGTATTTTTTGCTGGAATTTGCTGTTCATATGGATACAAAACCAAAAGGTGACACAAATAAATTACTTGCATTTACTGTTATCATAACTGAGAAACTTTCTTTATCACTATTTGCAGTGATGTCATACAATTGTTTTTTTTTTTGTTCAATTGCATTTTTAATAGATGGACACAGATCAAAAGATGACTCATCAAGGTTCCAAATTCGATTAGGATCCTCAAACACAGACAATAAATCATTTTATTCATATACTCTGTTATTTTTTGGAACCATGTTTTAGTATCTTGTTTGGAAACAAGTGTTCTGTGTTTTGGAAGTGTCTGAGCCTTTTGAATCAAAAGTGTTGAATGTCTCTTGAAAAAATTGCATGCCCAACAAGTGCCTATTACTTTTTGGTCAAGATTCATTTTATATGCTAAAATAGATGCACCCTTAAAAAGAAGTTTCTTTCATCAAAAATTGTTGGACGCCCTATTTGACTCTTTGCTCAACCTTGTGTTCGTTGAACAAGGGTTGTCTTAAGTATTTTATAAAATTTAGATGCTGCATATATTGTCATAGTCTTCTTTTTTACTTTATCCAATGCTTCATCCATATCCTGTTGTGAATATGGCTTGTAAGATCTTTTTGGGCCTAAAACAAAAAGTTAAATTATTTTTGTAAGGCTAAGACTTTCTTTTGTACACGGTAAAAAGAGAAAAAAAGAAAGTCACATCAAATTTTTCGTAAAAATATTAGTTTTTACGTGTAAATCCATCTTTTTAACATCTAAATTCCAAACTTACCATGTTCATGTGCAATTATTGATCAAAATAGTTTTTTAGCAACAAGATTTTTACAATAAAAAACCTAGCTCTTCACCATAAAATTTTTAACGCAGTGTTCAATATGGCACCAGCTTATATTGACTATTTACATCTCAGTAGAACAAATACTCTGATTGGACGAATTCTCCACCAATCCAGTCAACTTTTTTATGGAAAGTTTCTTCAAAAATATTTAGTTAAAATAACAAAAAGTATTTGCTCAAAATATTTATTTTATAATATACAAAATTTATCATTTGCTTCATAAGGACTTTCTTACAGCATAGGACTTTGTTAGGTCACACTACAGTATATTGATAAAATATTAAACTGTTTATCTGATAAAAAATAATTACACTCTAAATTATTGCATAATAATTTTTATTTTATGTAATGAGTTATATATTTTATATTTTAATATCTATATATTAATCACTTTTATTGTGGAATTTTTAATTGTTGTAAAAACTCTGAAAATGCCTGCATTCTATTACAATAAGAAAATATAAAACATTTTTTATAAGCAATAAAAACCTTTGCAGCTCTTTGTCAAACTTTTTATCAAATAAGTAATGTTAATAAATAAGTTAATAAATACTTTATTATAATAACTAACAAATAAGTTAAAACATTAATTGGCTAAAGAATTTTTTGACAGCGCAATAAATGATGTTTGTTATGTATATATTATAGTAACATTAACGTTACAAACATATGTTTGTAAACTTTTGAAAGCAGAAACATACAACTAATAAGGAATTAAGTAGAATAAGCACACAATTAATAAAGTTCTTGTTAGTTTTGTGGTAGGTTTGTGCTAATCCATCATCACACATCATTCAATAAGCCATACTTTTAAAAGTAATTGGTGATATTAAAAATGCTTCTAAAACTTGCAACAATTACAAACAAAAAATATATAATGAAAAATTTAACATAATAAAAAAAACATTCATCAAGTTGTGATATTTACTCTATACATTTTTAAAAATATTGAAAATTCTTTGATCAAAAAGTAATTTTCTTTAGAGGTATAAACTAATATTGATTACAGTTTTTCTTAATTTAAAAAACATATATATAATTTACAGATTTTTATGTGCTTATTAAGTTCCTTTATGTGTTTAAATACGGCGTGTGGTACATGTTGAGCTTAAGACTGATATATATAACTCAAACATACATTTTATTTAATTATTTTGAAATAAACATACTTTTCGACCTCCCCAATCCCAAACTTCAATGACAAGATTTCTATTTTCCTTTTGGATTTTTTCATTCACATCTATAAAAAATTGAAAAATAAAAATATACAATAAAATTAAGTTAAATACTAAATAAATTATTCCAAGATTTAATTCTTTATTGCTTACACTTTTTACTTGAAAATAAACTTTTTTTTAACAATGCTTACTGTTTGCTATGCCTAAATTTCAAAGTATTTGCTCATTTCACTGTATCTACTTATACTCATGATGAACTAAATTTTTTTCCTCGGAATTAGGAAAAATGAGGTCGGCAATAATTTGCCGACCTCAATCTTTTAAAGGTCAGCATCAGGTCGGCAAAAAAAGTTTGATACAAAGGTCTTACCATAAAACATAGAAACGAGGTTGACAATTTTTTGCCGACCCCAAATATTTTAAGGTCGGCAGTTAGGTCAGCAATGCTGAATGCCAACCCTAATTCTGAGGGTTGATCATTATATAACAGTGTAATACTATAAATAATATGAAAATCTACCTTTTCCCCTTTATCAAACAATTGTTTAAGAAAGGCAAGAGATAATGTTTCACCTTGAGCATGATTTAAAATCCATCTTGCTACTGTACTAGAGAAAATCTCTAGGCAATGACCTTTAAATGCAAATATAATTTAATCTCAAATTGTTTCTAGCCTACATTATTTAATAATCTACCATGGCTATCAAGATTATTTTAGTGATGAAGACTAATTTTAGTTAACACTCCAACTTTCTTTCCTAACCACTCAAATTTTTTTTGATTGATGAATTCTGTCTATTTGCTGAAAAATAAGTTTCATAAGAAATTTTTCGGATTCTGACAGAAATACACAACTTCTCTCCTTTTTTTAGTTCAGTCAAGTCATTTTTTTTGGAATGTTAAAGAAGAAATTTAATAGTAACAAAATAAAAACTTGGAAAAAAAAATAATAATAATAATAAATAAAAGAATCCAAAAGTAAAACAATTAAAAAACACACAAAAAATTGGTCCATTTTAATAAACGTCTTAGTACTGTCTGGCTAAACTCAGACCCTCAGTTGACAATGTATGTACCGAAGGTTCTATAGATAGATTTTTCAGTATAACATGTCAGTTACATTTCATGTACAGCTAAACCCTTATTTTTTGATATTATTCTTCTTTTTCCATCTTTCTTCTTTTAACTCAAATACACCATTATCAATATAATATTCTTCTTCTGAAAGTAATAAACTTTTCTTTTATCTTAAAGTTAACGATTTTTTTAATGTTTTTTGCAATGCTCTTTTGATTGATGAATTCTGTCTATATGCTGACAAATAAGCTTCATAAGAAATTTTTTGGATTTTGACATATATCAAAAAATCTATTAAAAAGCATTTTATTTTGCAATATATATAACTAAAATAATGGGAAACAATCAAATTAAACTTTGATCCCATTACAGAAAATGATATTTGTGTGCTACAAAACCTTACCAAATTTCTTGCATGAGTCAAAACAGTCGTTATTGAATTGAGTAAAATTGATGCAGGTCTCGAAACAACATTATAGAGATGGGAGAGGGTTGTAACCACAATTTATAACCAAAAGTTTGATAGAGGCTATCAAAAAATAGGTGGATGAGAAAAGAGATCCGGTTTTAATGACTCTAATAATTTATTTATAAAATGGAAATAACAACCATTTTAAATATTCCTAAAAAATAGAGCAACTTCATTTGCTGTTAAAATTAAGCAACAAATGCATCAACAAATGTTTAGAGATAGGCATGTTTATATTTCAAGACAATATTTCATTTCAATATATAATGAATCATACTTTTAGGAAAATCCCAATTCATAAGAATTCTAATTATGACCAATGCACAACTGTTTAAATTAGAAAATGAGAAAAATGTTTATTAGTCTACTGGAGTCTGAGAAGACATACTGGTCAATGAAGAGCTTGATTAGACAATAACTATTTTTTTAATGACTATTCTGACTAATAACAACAAAAGCAACATACTGTTAACAACAAAAATAACAACAGGTTAACAACAAATATGGTTCCAGACCCATAGTTGTGAGAAAAATATATATTTTTTTTGCATTTGAAGCACAAAATACATCCTTAAAAAAACAATAGATAACAGGAAATAGAAAACCCTTCAAGAAGATGAAAAATGCAGAAAATAAGATTCTATTGCAGAAAATCTAGATTCACAAGTTGATTTAGCCAACCATATTCAAGATTAAAAACGTTAAGTAAGAATTAAAACAAGCATTGTACAGCAAATAATTTGTAACTTTTTAAAAATAAAATATTTTTTATTACTACCGAAATTTCTTTTAAAACATTACATGATACTTATAATAAAAATTAAAACCAATGTAATGAATAACCTTGAAAAGTTATAAAGAAAAGGTAAAAAATTTATTTGTGTTAAACAAAAAATAAAATTAAAACATATTACGCATTAAAAAATTATTACCAGAAGCCTTATTAAAAGGATACCATTTTGTAACAGAAGCAGTTAATGTTTCTCCTTCTGCAATGTTATTACTATCTTCTATTAAAGAATGCACAAGGCTTGTTTTTCCACTTCTTGTGTTACCCAAAACAAAACAAGTCAATTTTTGTGAAACGTTGTATTCCCGTAGTGTGTCTAATATTGTTGAAAAATTACTTTGAACATTATCCATTTGATTTTGAGCATTCTCTAATGATGGAAACAAAATACCTTGACATCCTGTAATATTAAGATGCTTTAGGTTCATCAACTTTGTCAAACTACAAGGTAAATATTTAATAGATGTCCTCTCCATGTCAATAAAAGATAGATTTTCACATAATGATAAATAATTTAAAGATTTTTGTGTTAAATTTGTGCAACCTGCAAGCTTAATGGTCTCTAACTTCTTACAATTTTCTCCTATTAATTGGATTGCATTATCGGACAACTTATCACATCCAGATAATTCTAGCAACATAAGCTCTGACCTGCAAATAATTAAACTTTCAATTCCACAATCTGTAATATTTTTACAAAAGTTCAATTTTAGATATAAAAGATGGTGACAATAACTTCCTATCTTGTTTAGAGTGACATCATTCACAACTGTTAAACTGCTAAAATCTAATGAAAGCAACGACAATCTAAAGTTTGACAAAAACTTTTCAAGTGCATCATTTGTTAACAAGCTGAATCCAGATAATGCAAAATGTTCAAGATTAGATGTCATGTTATTTATTAAAGCAGGAAACAGTCGATTGTCTAAAACCCAGAGGTGTAGCTTACTCATTGCACTGGAGTCACTATAGTTATCAACTGATGATAATATTGACAAAGATGTGAGAGAACTACAATTCCGTCCAATCGATTCAATGCCTGACCGAGTAATTTGATTAAGACACCCCAAAAGTTCAAGCTTGGTTATTTTATTACAATAAGCTGTTAAAATTTCAACACACTCATCATTAAACCATAAAACATTTTTTACAATTAGAGTACGCAGGTTCTTGTTAACAAGAGGAATGACGGCACATATTTCTTCAACTGTAATAGAAGTGCAGTTATTGAATTCTATTGCAGAATATGAAGTATTTTCAAATTTCTCCTAAAAAAGATTATATCAAATATAAAGAACATATATGTTATATGCATGTTATCATGTTTGCTACATATTATAACATATATGATATACATAAATTTACATGTATAAATAATAACAAAATATTTTAATGATATTTAAAGGGAAATTTTTTATAAATAACTCAGGTGAACAAAAAAAAAAATTTTTTCCTGTTGCTGAGCAAACAATAAGTTTTTTATATAGCATATCTCATTTTGACTTCAAATATGCAACTCATAATCTTTCATCATATTAAATTTTAAAGATATTTGGGTTCAAATCTTTAGCATTTGGAGTAAAACTGCTAATAATGTCAAAAAAATATATTTAAAAGTATGTCAATCTGGATCTCAAAATAGATTTTAAAAATAATAAGAGCAATAAGAATGAGTGCTAAAAATATTTTTGTTTTTACCAAAGGAATAAAATGATTTCTAGTTATAAAAAAACAAGACATCAAAAAAAGTCATTCTTTATGTGAAAAAAAAATTACAATGCACAATGTTTAAATAATAAATATTTAAAAAATTACATTTAAATATCTAAAAAATGACATTTGTGAAGGTAGATGTCATTTTAAATATTCTTTAAAATATGTATATTACATCCAAAGTAACAACATAAAAAACTCGAAAATGACAAATTACGCAAATAAAACATTTCAATTTTTTGTTTTATTTGTGTAAAAGATAAAATAGATTGTTATATTTACATCAATTTCAATACACATTTTTTTTAATTTACAGATAAAAAAATTACTACATATTGAAACTTGCTGCCTAAATTTACTTGAAAACTTGCTGCTTAAATTTATTCAAAGGTAGCAAACCTTTGTGTGGTGAACAAATCTTCTCTAGCTATTCTCTAATTGTCTATTGCAAAAAAAATCTCTTTTAACTACATTCTATTCAAACAAAATTCTATTCAATTGAAAAAAAATTTGGCATGAAAGACTTTGATGTTCTATTTGTTTAATTTTTTGAGGTCATGAAAACTTTTGATGTTCTATTAACAATTTAGATTCAAATCAATAAAATAAAAGCGACAACAAAATGCATTACTATTAATATTTTAATGAGAAATATAAAAAAATTAATTCATAAAATATTGTCTCGTTGTTTGAAAAACCTCAAGAAACATGAAGCAATACCAGAATACATGAAGTAAGCAATACCTGTGATCAACCGTCTATATCAGTAGTAAGCAATTGTTCTCATTAGCCTATATCAGTAGTTAGCAAAAACATATATGCAGTTCTTTTAACTTTAGTTCTTGGAAAAAATAAAAAGTAAAAAACTGATAAAAAATGACATGCAACTAAAAAACAACAAAAGGTATGAGATATCCTTATATATTATATTTACATTTTATATTATACCAATTTAATTATATTTCCCATTTTTTATTTATCATTAAAACAAGGTTGGTTTAAATAAACATTAAAGACTTAAAAACTTAAAAGTAACTTCAAAGTAAACTAAAAGATTTGCTATCATCTGTTGAGTATTTGTTAATCATAAAAACTTAACCATAAATATTTAACCTGGTTGCTGCTTAAGGTTATTATTTATTTAAACTTATTTGCTTGCTGCTTGAGGTTGTAAGGAAGTGAGGACACATATTTTGTCTAGCCCAGCAAATGTAACATGTCTCTAGAATATATTGCTAAATATATTAACATTGTCTTTACATTTGTTGAAAATCCTTTACTTCAGCTTTACATGCTATAGCAATTTGATTGTGCTAGCACTACAAAGGTGCAATTTGGAATTAGTCTTCACCATGGAATATAATGACCAACAGTCAACAACTGCCAAAATGACTAAAATTACTATTTTAATTCCCAAAATGAATTCTTGCTGGTCATGATTACCGGTTAAAAAAAATTATGGTTTTGAAAAATGTTTGACAAATAATTAGGACGTAATTTGGAAAAACCATATATTATACTAAAATTAAAACCATTTAAAATTTGAAAAAACGCTTATAAATAGTTTTATTGTTTACAATATGTTTTGATGACCAATTTGTATGTGATGTAATTTATACCTAGCAATTGTTTTGCTTCACTTATTTAGATTAGTTTCATTTTACTGGTGGTGGAAAAGTATTTTTTCTTAAATAATAGAATTTCTTATTTTATTATTTTAATAAAAAATATTTAACACATTATTTTGAAAATATTATAATAATTACTTTATCTAACTGAGAATATTCTTTAAACAAACATTATTTTTAGACAAACAACACTTTCATTTTTAACACAGGATTGTAGTTAAAACCATTTGTTGAAAAGAAAATTCTATAGAATAGAAATTCTATTAACTAAGACATAAAAATCCTTTTTAAAAAAAATCATTTTATGTTACATAACTTATTGTTATAGTAGCATTTCATAAAACCATTTTTTTTTAGTATTAAATGTTCAGTTTCCATTTTTTTGATATTTAAAAAAAATTGTTTCAATATTTTAAAAAAAAATTTAATGATAAATTTTTTGGACATTATCGAACTTCCTTTTTAATTAAAAAATTTAGGAGTGAAATAATTTTTTTAAACTATTTACATTAGCAGGTAGTTAGAAGTTTCTATTTTAAAAATGCATTGATTTTATTTAAAATTATTATTTTAAAAGAAACACAAATTCATTAATTTAAAGCATTAAATTATTTTTGTTTTTATAAAGTTCATGAAGAAATAATACTAAGATAAAAATTTAAACAAAAAAAGTAAAAAAAAAATTTGACCATCAAAAAAAATTGACAATTGACTTTCAATTCTATGAGTTAGATGGTTGAATTGATGACTCGCCTTATTTATAGGGACTCAATTGAAGCATTATTAAAAATTAATTTTGGCAATCACTTTTGATTTTTAGACAATTGCCTAAAACACTCAGTCAACTGTCTAGTTATGCTAATAAAAAGTTTAGAGCAACTCATAACTCATAATGGCGGAGCAAAAAGCAGCAACAAATTTAGAGTGTTATACATTTAAGTTTATTATGTTACTACATTTAAGTTTAAAGCTTTTATAATCATGTTACTTACTAAATACCAAGAATGGGAAAACAGTTTGAATATACATATATCAAAATTAAAAAAATCAAGAAGAATATAATTTAATAAAGTTAAGAAACAATTTCAACACTGAAGAGGAAAGTGAATGACCGTGACAACGAATGAAGTGTCATGTATCTAACTAAGTTTCTTATACTCGGAGTGAAAAAAAGATTTTTTTTTAATTTAAAATAATTAAAAAACCATCTGAGAAAGCATGTTAGAAAGCTGATGTGAAAATAATGTAACAGAACAAAAAACAAAAACAAAATTAAAACTACCTAATAACAGCCTGAAACCTAGTGCAAAAAATATGTCATATATAATACGTATCAACCAATTGAATCAGAGGTGTACACTCATGGTCATCTGGTACCATCTGGTAACCTTGATTGTACACCTCTGATTCACTTCTTTAATACCTATTATATATGACTATAAGCTATATCCTTATATAAATAAGCTATATCCTAATTTTTTACATATCTTTAGTTTCACTTTCAATAATATTAATGGTTTCAATTTTTATACTTGATTAATGTTCTTATTTAATTATTATTTGTAATAGTAAAATAAAAACGGTAATTGGCAATAAGGTTAAACGGTAACGGCAATAAGGTCGCCTGAAAGGCAACTTTATTGCCTAAAATCTAAAACAAAAATAAAGCTATATTTTGAAAGCCACAGAACTAAAGTTTGTTTTCTATTATTAATTAGAACTAAAAAAAAATTGTATAAGCGTTTAAACATATTTTAAAAAAATACTTTTTAAATAAAAACTAAAAAGTTTTATCGTTTAAAAAAAATTTCTATTTTTTTTTTTTTTTTTTTTTCCAAATTTTATATAAGGATTTAAAGATAAAGTAAAAGAACTAAATTTGTCAGAAAAAAACAACTTGACAGGCTTTGTCAAGAGGCATTATACAACTTGCATTTCACATTCAGTACACTTTTTTTTGAGAATAAAAACTAAAATAAACTCCTACAATTTACCATTAAAATTGAAAAGATTTTGAAAAACTAAAAGTAAAAAATAATAAGTGTATGTATTTATTTAGCAAGCATTATTTTTCATGACAAAATTCCAAATGCAATGAATATTTTTAGGTAAAATTGTTTAATATATTTGTTTTCACTAAACAAAATATTGCAGCTGTTCTGCATTTTTACAAGATTAACTTTATAAACATGTCATCATCAAACATGTCAGAAATGTAAATGTAAGGGAAATGTAAGGGAGTTAGGGAAGTGCAGATCAAGTAACACTACCAGCTCTGTTGGTTTTTCACAAAGCTAAATTACCAAAAACTTCCTTAAATTTTTTTTCAAAAAGATCTCATTAGAAGTTTCGAAGAAAATAAACCTAATTACAGGTTTCAAAGTGAATTTGAATGGATTCGTAAGTTAATATTTTTTATACTACTATGTAAGAAAAAAAACCTAATTACAAAGTTATAAAAAATAATAAACCCAGACCCTAATATGTTCAATTGTTGCTTCTTTTCCAAACACCAGTATGTCTTCTTTATCAGTGATGATATCCATTACATGATTACATTATTCCAGTTTTTGTGAAGCTTATACTAGCCATTCAATCATAAAATTTTCATAAAGAAAAATTTAATTTTAATGATAGGAATGCATAAATGCTACATAAGCAACCACTCCTTGTATAACTAAATAAATTAGACACATAAATATATGCTACACATAAATATACAAACACACATATATAAATATATATATATATATATATATATATATATATATATATATATATATATATATATATATATATATATATATATATATCTTTATATAGTAGTCAAAAGAGACTTGTTTGTCCACGCCTAAAAAAACTTTTTTAGACAACTTGACTACATTTTTATAAAGTAAGCATTTTAAGAATTTTGCGGCAAAATAAACCTTAAGAAACTAGAGAGAATAAGCAATACTCGAAGAAAGGAAACGAAGACTATATGAAATAGAAAACCTAAATAGAAATAATAAACTAAAAAAAATTGAATATTAAAAAAAAAAAATTTGTCAAATAAATAATATATCTAAATATTTCGCTATTTTTGTTTTCTTATTTTTAGGGCATGTGTTATTTTCCACTACCAAAATCAGTATGATAAGGGAATACTTTATTATTTGTCCTAGAAACATCGACAATTTTTAAATTTGTTTTTCAAATGTTTTGTTAAACTTTACTGTTTTTATCAATGCACAGGAAAGTGGGAAAACTAATTGCTATTTATTTGTCTAAAAAAAATTTTTTTTGAAACAATTTTTTCATGTTAAAAAATTAAAAGTCATTGATACTTATATTTCAATATAAAATATTTGGTTGTTTTCACTACCCCCATTGAAATAGTCTGCGCTTTTGTTGGATTATCTAAATTGTGCATTTAGGCCTGATAATTTATTTGCTGATGAACTAATATTATTGATGATACTCCGAAAGTATGGGGTCATCCATAAAGAATGTCATGCTAAGTTTAACTAATGGCAAGAAGTAGAAGAATATTGGCTCTCATGCGCAGAGATTTTCAGAGTATTATAGCAGAGATTTATAGAGTATTCAATATATTTATATATAAGTATTTATATTCAATGAAAATCTCTGTGGAAGGTCAATAAACTTCTACTTCTGATTAGTATTTAAATTCTGAATGATGTTCTTTATGGACAACCCTTTGTGGGCTAGTGCATTGTTAATTTACTGAACTTTTTAATAAAATTTTTAGGAGTCTATTCAAAACTTTTTTTAAGTTTTTAAATATATTTTTTCAAACAGAGCAATCGCTGTGTTCATAATCTCTAGTAATTCATATTAACATTGGAAATTTGGCAATATAAAAGAAACAACTTCAGACATATATCAAATGTGGTAAATACATTTATAAAAGAAACCATGTTATTCTTTTATTTAACTTATTCTATTATTACAAAATTTATTAAGCAAATAATATATTTTAAAAATAAATAGCAATTTATTTTCTTATTTTCCTATTATATAAGTATTAAGAAAAAACATCAAATATAGCCAAAAACATTATTAAAAGCGAAAAGACGTCAAAATGAACAAACATAAGAAAAAAAACTAACAAAATTTCTCATAGTTATAGCATACATTAAAAATTAGTTTCTTAATTATATGAGCTGATAAAAATCGTGAATAAATTGCATATCAAAACTCTCAATCGTTGTTAAATTTTTATAAAAGATAATTTTTTTTTTTTTTCAACTTGTATCGAATTTGGTAGCTAAAAACAACAACCACCCTAAAAAAAAGAATACAAAAATTGTATAAAAATTTTATAAAAAAAAATACTTGTTTTAAATTTTCTTTTTTTAATTATTAAATTTTCTAGTTTTTTTAATTTAAAACTTGATATTTTGTTAAAATTTCATTTTTGTTTTTTTAAGATTTAAGATTAAACAATTAAGATTCTTTTTTTCCTCAGTTGATAAGTTTAGCGTTTTGCTGCAAATTATTGAAAGGCTTTATAAGTTAAAAGATGTGAATTGCCGTGGTCAGTGTGTCTAAAAAAATTACTTTATTATTTTAAATGTGGACAAACAAGGTGTGTGACCACATGGTCACACACCTTGTTTGTCACAAGGTGTGTGACCATATTTTTTTAAATATGTGTAAAACAAAATTTGTATTTTTATTTGAAATAAATGTTAATAAAACTTATCTTTTTAAACGTTTTATTAAAGTTACGCAAAACACTTTTAAATTAAGTAACAAATTACTTCTAATGATTTTGTTAAATAAATGGAAAAATTTTATCAAATTTGTTAAAAAGTGTTTTATATAATATTTTTAAATTGTATAAACATTTACTTTTTCAAAAAAATTTGAAAAAAAAAAAAAATTGTTAAAAAAATATCGTAGTCTTTTTAAAATGGTAATTTTTAATAATTTCATGCTCTAATTAATAAGTCAAGTTAAAAAAAAGGTTATAAACTTTTTTATTCGTAAAAATAGTTTCAAATGTTTAAACTTATCATAAAAAATACATGCCTACAAAAAAAATTTTATATATAACATTTTTTATTAATTTACACTAAATGTGTTTATCAATCATTATGATTAACTTTATGTTTTTATTTAAAGTTGCGTAGAATAAAAACTTAAGAAAAGATCAATGATTATAAGTTATTCATAATGTAACACTTTTTTAAATTGCATTTAAATTGTTAAAACATTAAAATAGTCATTCTTGTCCAAGCCTATATAATGTATGTTTATCTTGTTAATAAAAAATGGTGACTACTTATAAAAGGAATAATTCTGCTCCATCACTGACACTTTCTATAAATCACATTTACGCTCTACGCTAACAACTTTTCTTTAGTGCAACAATTAATGACTCTCCCTATTCTCAATGCATATTATTCCTTTTTATATTTATGTCCATTAAAAGTACTTTTAACATCTTACAATAATTCTAATTTTAGTTATTACATAATGTTATGAGTGTTTTTATTTCCAAAGAAAATATATCTAATATATATATATATATATATATATATATATATATATATATATATATATATATATATATATATATATATATATATATATAATAAATCTTTTTACTTAATAATGACATTAAATTTATGAAGGAATATGAAACCATTGCTAAATATGATGAAAATCAATATCTTGTTAAAGTAAACATTGTGACTTATAGTTTGGAAAGAAATTTAAAAAACTGCTTTCATATTCTGTTCCATACTTGTTTTACCTTAACTAAAATATTTAATTGAATTTTAAATTGTATTCTTGTATTCTCATATCTACCACTTTCTTGATAATTCTAAGTGTCTCTACGGCCGCCAGTTTGGATTTCGTTTAAAACACTCTACTTCCCATGCACTTACTAGCATTACTGAAATGATTCGTGGTGCAATTGATAGTGGCTCTTTGCTTGTGGCATTTTTATGTATTTCCAAAAAGAATTTGATACAGTTGACCATAAGGTTTTAATTGAAAAATTGTATCACTATGGCATACGGGGTATTGCTAACGATTGGTTTTCATCCTATATTAACAATTGTACTCAGTTTGTCTTGATTAATGGGTTTCAATCCACAAGTAAAGTTATTAAGTAAGGTGTCCCACAGGTTTCTGTTCTAGGACTTCTACTGTTTTTAATATATATATTTACGATCTGCCTCACTCTATAAATAATTTGAATGTTCATCATTTTGCTGACAACACTAATCTTCTATGCATAAATAAATCACTCACGCAGCTTTTTAAAAAAGTTAATTTAGATCTTCATAATTTGTGTCATTGGTTAAATAGTAACCACCTTTCCCTAAATATCAATAAAACTGAATTTATTATTTTTCACCCTCTAAAAAAAAAGATTGATAGTAATAATGTGAAAATTAGAATTAATTCCCATCTAAATATGTAAAATACCTCGGGCTATTTCTTGACAAAAACCTATCATGGTACTATCAACTAATTCAATTAAATAAAAACTCTCAGGTGCCAATAGTATGCTGTCATTAATATGACACTATGTTCCCCCAACATGTTCTAATATGCGGTAGTGGAGTAGTGGTAGAGCGCTCGCTTCATAAGCGAGAGGTTCCGAGTTCGACCCCCACCACGTCCCTGATTGTACCGCGCTCAACACGTTTCTCCGTGCAGCGGCCTTGTTCGTTAAGGTTCGTGTTTCGGAGTCATAGAGTTGAGAGAGGGTTATACCACAAATGAGTAGCCTCCTCGTCTGTAGTGGTCTTCTCGGCCTTGAGGAAGTGAATTAACAAAATTAAAAAAATTAAAAAAATCAATTTAATACTCCTTGTTCTCCTCACATCTAAGTTGTTGTTGCACTGTTTGGGGTCAAAAAGGTAGTCTTCTATTACATCGTATAAACAGTTTACAATGCACTTCCTTAAGAATTATGACATTTTCTCCTTTACAATCTAATATCGAAAATAGGTTTTCTGAATTAAAAATTCTAAAATTTCAAGATCTTGTAAAGCTTTATAATTGTCTCTTTGTGTTTGATTTTCTTCAAAATAAACTACCAAATTTGTTCAATAATTTTTTTATTAAAACGAGTGACACACACAAATATTACACTCGAAATACTGAAAATTTTAACTTGCACACTTCCTTTTTCAACACTATCAAATATGGCAAGTTCTCTATAAATACTAATGTATTTCTCACTGGAACCAAATAATACCATTTATAAAAAAAAAGATTTTAACTAAACCTTTTATTACCAACATTCTTCTTCTTAATCGAAACCAAATTAAGAAACTTTTAATTGAGAATATATTTAATGAATATTAATTTTATCTTTTATTATTATTGCTTTTTTTATATTACTGTATTTATAAAATCATTATTTTTATTTTATACTGTCTTTTTTACCTCTACTAATATTACTATAATCATTAATTTAACTTTGTTTTATAAATCTTATTAATATTATTTATAATGATAGTGATAGTGATTCAATTGTAGTAATAGTTTTATGGTTATTGTCCTAAATTTTGCAATAGCTTTTATCATTAGTTATAATTTTTAGTAAAATTATCATGATATAGTTATTACTTGTAATGTTTTTTTATTCATATTATTATTAATATTATTATTATTTTTATTATATTATTATTGCAATTATTATTATCTTTATTTATAAGTGCTTTATTTTCCTTTCTTTCTTTTTTTTTGTTTTTTTTCTTTTTTTCATCTTTATTTTATTTTAAATTCTTTCTCTATTTTATCTATATTTTTTTTTATGTTCTTTTTTTTGTATTTGTTTTATGTTTTTTTGTTGTTGTTTTTTTTTGTTGCTGTTTTTTTTTTAGGCATCACTCCATTGACTAGTTTTTAACTAACTGAGTGACACCTAACCTTATCTATATGAGTTTTAAAAATATTATTGTAAATTTTCATATTTTATGGTTAAATAAATGGATTTAAAAAAATAATAATAATAAAAAGCATTTTGCAACAATTAAGTAAAAGTGAAAGTTTACAAACACTACTAACAATATTTTGTAAAATAACTGTGATAAAATTAATGCTTGAAGAATTAACTCTTTTGACTACATCAAAAAAATAAGCATCTGAATTTTTATAAACATCAGGATTTAATAATTGCTAATTTAATGACTAATTTCAAGAAAAGTTTATCCTGCATCTATGGAATCTTATTAACTGATTGTTTAATTAAATGCTTAGCAATGTCCTATGGTCTAACACCAATAAGGAAAATTAAAGTATTTTCCAAAATGGAAGAAATTAAAGTCTACGGGACCTCACTGTTTTCCATCATTTATGAAACATCATGCTTGAATAACCAGTTTTAATAAGGTAACAGTAACAGATTTTCAAAATAAACTTCATGATGTTATTACACAATCACATCACATCAGATTTACATCTAAATGAAAACAAGATAACCACCTCACGGTGTATGTCTAAAGTCAAAAAGGGCATTACCAAATTCTTCAAGTGATAAAACAAGCAGAAATTTGGCAACACAGACAGGAATCATAAGTGCAATTGGTCATTCATTCCCACCTGTTTATTTAAAACTAAAAGAAAACTTAAAGTGAATAAAGAAAATTACCTCAAATAATACAGAACTTAAAAAAAAAATCTAGAAATATCAAAACTTACCTATTAAAAAAAGCCGAGTATAATGAAACCAAATTAATATGTTTAAAAGTGATAGTATTGCTATGTGGAAGACATTAAAAACTTTCACTGAAACTAAGGGTAAGGCTAAATTTGATATTAAGAAGATATATTTAATGATTCAAAAGACAAATTGATTGCAAGTTTCTTATTTTGAGTATTCTAGATATTGAAAAGTTAATAACAAAATTGTTTAGTTATGTGGTTGTTGATTATTTAAAAAATCACATCATTACAAGATAATGAATTCAGAAAAATTTCTAAAAATCATTTTGACAAAATAGTAAACAGCCCTAAAGTAAAAAAAGTATACATGAAATATTAATGTACCTATTGTTAATAATGTTTACCCAGTCAGCAATTTAAACTTGCTAAGGATACTTACTTTATCTTTGAGAACAGGTTTTGCACCTAAAACTTAGAAAAGATCTACTATAATGCTAATACAGAAAGTGAGATTACCCAAGTTACCACAAAACATGAGAATACTAAGCAGTGTATAAAAAAATACTTGATTTGTGTGCACATATACAGTTGCCAACTTATTTTGAAGCAAATATGCTATTAAATAAAAATCAATTTGGCTTCAGAAAAAATCACTCCACTATTTAATATTCTTCTATTGATTTTTTTTTTTTTTTTTTTTAGTTACTGCTTTTGGTGCTCCAAAACATTTTCATAATCTTATTACAGAGCATTGGGTAATAGCAATTTTATTCCTCCTTCCTTAGCAATGTGTTGCCTTCCTTAGCAATGTTTTACTTTATTAATTGATGATTACATGTTTATCATTACAGACTTTTCATGAAAAATTTTTTATTAATTGTTTCAAGAAAATTCATGAAACAATTAATAAAAAAATTATTTGAAAAATTGAAATGATATAAAAGTGGAAGGTGTATGACATCAACAATCTGTTGAATTTGTTGCAAGTTAATTAACAAGAGGAATTTAAAGGGTAAAAATTGATTAACAGTTATCATATGAGCTACCCTGTGAACTGTGTGCCAGTATCAGTAGTAGGACCCCTGGTATTCGTAAAACACATGAATGATAATAATAGTGCTACTATATGTGTAAACATCTATCTTTTTGAAGATGTCACATTAGTTTGTATTGAAGATACGAATTGTGAAGAATCGATTATGAAGATAAATTGTGACTCGAAAGTCAATAAGAATGCTGATTACATCATTTTTTAATACATTTATTGTACCTCATTTTGAATTTTATGATTCATTATTCTTAACTGCAAATCAAAATGACATTTAAATACTAAAGATGTTACAAAATAAAGCTATAATAAATGTCTTCGAAGAATTTTGTATAAAAAAACAGTGAAGTACACAGTTATTTTACAAGAAGTGCAAAAAATTATCATTTAAAAATTCAAAACACGAAAAGTAGACATAATTTTATACTTTTTATTTATAACAAATTTTTATATGATTTTAATTAGACAAGTAAAATTTCAAGAACCAAGTTGTGAAACATTAAAAAAAAGAGATATGAAGTGATTTAAACTATCTTTATAGTGATTTAAATAGCATTAATTTGGCTAATCATAATAACAAATAAATATTACTATAAATAATAAATATATACATTACTATAAATAATAAATATATACATAAAGACATTTACAATTATTGTGGTATTATGGGGCAAAATAAATCAAAATTTGAAAAAGAAAAAAAGAACTTTACCTTCTATGCATACTTTTTACGTTTTCCAGCTTCAACAAAGGTTATATTTTCCAAAAGTACATTTTATTTATATATAATGTGAATATTTAATTTTTTTTATTGAACTTTTTATGAAAAATATTATTTACTTGTACAAACAAATAGATTTTCAACCCAGGTGGTGTAAATTAAATAAATCCTAACAAAAAATACTCTCCTTCACTAATGTTTTGCTTTGACAAATTAGGTTTTCCGCAGAAAAATCACGGCGGATAAATACTATGCATTGTTCGGCTTTATAGAAATAGCAACAACTGACAGTGCCCGCTTGAAGCACATGCATATAAATACGTATATATCAGGCCCGTAGGAACAAAAATTATACAAAGGGAGGGGTAAGGATTCTGGATTAAGGGGCCCCGAAATAGTTTTAAAGACCTTTTTTCTTTTAGTCATTTTTTTCAAAAAATATAGCCCTGGGGCCTGAAAAGTCTAAATCCGCCACTGTGGAGAGGGGGGAATTCTACTAGGTAGGTCAAATAGCAGGTCAAAAATTTTTGTCAAAGAAACTTACGCCAAAAATACGGATAACAAATAAGGTTATTGCTATCCTTTTTTTTTTTTTATATATATATCTTATTTTATAACCGTTTGCTTTTTTCTAAAAATTAACTTCAAAATTATTTATTTGAAAAATTATTGGGGACAATTGCCCCTGCAGCATCCCCCCCGGTTGTTACGGGCATGTATATATATATACATATATATACATATATATACATATATATATATATACATATATATATATATATATATATATATATATATATATATATATATATATATATATATATATATATATATATATATATATATATATATATATATATATATATATATATATACATTTGAAGCTATTGACATTCGGAGAACCGATTACTATATATGGTAGGATGTTCCATGCATTGACAATGCAGTTGTTAAAAAAGTTAAAACGAGCTAAATTGTAGCTGTTTTTTTTACGGTGAAGAATTTAATGTAATATAAAATAAATGATATAGTATATATTACATACTTTTATTTATTGTGTGCAAATTTAATGACCGCGCTGATCAAATTGAGTAAAGATGGCTATTTATGAATAGAACAGTTATGTTAATTTATAAGTTAATATATATATTGTTAATTAAATAATTTTACTTGCTTTTTAAGCAAGTTAATTGGCCACCAATTATTTTGATTTTGATCTCGTTTTTCTTTACAGATCTTTACAGATAGATTTTATCTCACTCTACCAGGATTTTAATATGGTTTAGACTTAAAATATAATATGGATTTTTATTTTTAATGATAAGTTAGATTACTGTAAAAAAAGATAAGTAAGATTTAAGAAAGTTTTTTTTCTATTAGTTTGGACCAATCAATTTAAATTAAGAAAGTTAATAATAGTACAATTAGACATAAAAATATGTGTGTAAGCACGTTAGATGATAGGAAAGAATTAATATGCATAACATATATATATATATATATATATATATATATATATATATATATATATATATATATATATATATATATATATATATATATATATATATATATATATATATATTTCATAAGTAAAACTTTGGCAGTTTAAATATACTTAGACATGAAACTGGTCTAATTGGAGCATTTTCACCCAATTTAATTAAATTTAAAGAGTTTCTATATAATTACAAGTTTCCATCCAGTTTTAATAACTTAGTTCCTCAAATTTAATTCAAACAATTTTTAATGACCTCGTGTTCAAAACTATTTACTAAAAAACTAAAAGGTTTTATTAATGAAAGTTTGCATTAGAAGTTTTTTAAAAAGTGTTTTAAAAGTTTAACTTTTTCTGGTAATTGTTTTTTTCTTTTTCTAACAAATATGTGGGTTTGAGATTTCTTAGACCCGTGGTAAAACTGAGATAAACTACAATGCCAAAATTGTTCTAAATATTATTTTGATTTTAAATTAAAAGGCAAAGTTTCTTTTCAATAATGTATAAGTTATTTATAATAAATGTATGATTTTATAAATAAAAGATTGTTATTTAATAGAAATAGAATTATAATACAAATCTTTTTTTTTTATATATATATATTATACATAGTTTAATTTGAGTTAAATAAAAATATATAAAACAAACAAACAAGCTCTATAACATGACTATTGTTAACACATTGTTTTAAAGCCCTCCTTTTTGTTTATTTTTTGAATTTGAGCATCCCCACTGCTTTCCGAATTCCGGCGCCACCGTGATTGAAAAAAAAAAAATTATTTCAAGAATTCTTTTGAAAATGCATTATGGTTTTCAAAGGTAACCATCATAATGCTAAAATTAGTTCTTAGTTCTGTATTATCTACTTTGGATTTTCATTGACTACTTTAGGTAAAGTAGTTACTTTAAATGTGGTACATACTTATTATCAAATACCGCTCGGTGATCGCAACAACAGTATTAGGTGTTTTTCACAAGCTATATATATAAAGCAATGTTATAGAAATTTATGCATAGTATAATATATAAAAACAAAATTGGCATAAACAAATAATTTTAATTTAAGTAACATGGCTAACCAAGTAACTTGAACATACAAATAAATTGCTATTATACATACAATGAGGATGCTTTGCATTTTTTGAAAAACATTTATATTTGTATAAAAGAAAATACGGTTAGTGTATATTGACAAAGAAGTAGTTAACGGTTGTCATCTAATTAAAACAAAATAAATTTTTTCGTTTTGTTAAAATATTATCTATACATCCGAAATAATTTAACGCCGAAATATTAAAACGTAAAGGTGTTTAACAAACGTAAAGGTAAAAGGTAAAAACTACATGCGAGTTTTTATCTTTTACTTTATTTAAACATATGGTTGCAACGTTTTTGTGTTCTGAACAAAGGTAAAAATGAAATTTTAAAAAAAAGACATGCTGGAAAAGTTGTTTCATAAAGTTAAATAAAAACATCTGATTATACTTTACAACTTTTTCCTTTTTAAGTTTGTTTTTACAATAGCACTAGAGTACGCATATCCTCTCGTTATTCAAGTTAATATAATACATGGTTAATCTTAACAAACAACAAAATATAACAACAACAAAAATTTAGAACTAAATCACATATTTCTTTATACAACATTTAAGCTTGAACAACAAAGGTATGTCAATGGTATGAGCTGCAAAAAAATCCATTTTTTTGCGTGACCATTAGAACTAGAAATTTTGTAAAAAAATTTAAAGAGGAAAAAAGTTAGAACCATAATGATGATTCCAAAAAATTTTTATTCACACAAAGATATTAAAACAACTAATCTGTTATAACCATTAACTTGTTTTTATTTAACTTTATTAAAGTAGAAAAGACGTCGTTAAGTCTTCTTTGAGCTTATTAATAACCAAACACTATTAACGTATATGCAATGCCAAAAAATATTTATTTAGTTTAACTATATATGACACTTCACAATAATGATTAATAATAACACTTGATCCAAAATAGTTAATTACAATGTTGATTGTTCTTCCCTATGACAAACAAAAATTTATTAGGAATAGACAATCTGGAATTTATTGAGATAAGTGCGTTGTTGTCTAAATACATCACTTGGTTTGTAGTCACATGCACAATGAGTGTACATACGTTGGCTGAGGGTTTGAGTTTAAGCAGGTTGTCTTGTAATAAAAAGATTTTTTAGCTTTTGTGGATCTGAAAAAGTCTGTCGGAATAGAAGTTTGATAAGAGAGCCTACCTTCTGTCTGAGCTTTCTAAAACAGCAAAAGCATTTCTCAGCCTTATTATTATTTGCTCACATATTAGGTTAAATTTCTTTTTGAATAAATATTTTTACAAAACTATTCTTTTTTAAAACAATTTTGTGACAAACTGTTTGGTACAAAACAAAATTGTTTTTAACAAATCAACTATTAATTGAAACTTAAAAGAATTAAAAACAAAGTTTGCAGCGTCACAAGGTTTTTAGTTAGTTAGAAAAAAATTAAGTTAGAAGTTAACAGAAAGTTAGTTAAAAGTTAGCTACAAGTTAACAGAAAGTAAAAAAGAATGTTATATCAATAAAGAGCTTTATGAACTAGAAAAACATGAGAACAAGATAAAGTTTCAAAGCATAAATGTTTGAGAACAAAAAACTAAACAAATAAAAATTATAATACGGGGGGTGGGGGAAACTTTGATACATGATGTGACACGCAGGATTAAGTTATGGTTGATAGAAAATAATGAGAAAAATTTTCTAGCTGGTCAAAAGTTTTGCCCCCCTTTTCTCCTTCCCCAAACGTAAGATCAACAAGTTAATAAAATATTATTTTGCGCTATTCCTAATCGGACTTATTCATCGATAAATTTTAAGTTTCATAGTATAATCTCTCAGCGTTTAAAAATTATTACCATATAAAGACTGAACTTCCCTCAATTTGAGGGTTTTACAAATTTTATACGGTCATAATTTTTGAACGCTGAGAGATTATACTATAAAACTAATATTTATCGATGAATATAAGTCTAATTGAGAATAGTAAAAAAAATATTTTATCAACTTATTGCTCTCACGTTTGGGGAAATCATCCCACGATTTTTGAAAAGCGATCCTTATTTGACATAAGTATAAACACATAAACGTTTGGAGTTTGCTTAATGTCTGGAAGTTAGCTATCTCAAAGACCGAAAAATGCTGAACCCGCTCCTGAGTCTCCTAATATTAAGGTGCAGGTTGGATAATGCATTAACATCAGCAGTAATATTTGAAACATCTGAGCCATAATTTTTATTATATAACAATAGATCAAATGATCTTTCATTATTTTTATTAAGTAACAAACAAATTTCGCGATGATTTAATGCTTTTAAGACAATTTTTACTATTATTGTTTATTGATTTTTACTACCAAACCCATTACCTCCTGAATCTTGAAAGGAAATGTTTGTGCGCACGCGTTTGTGTCTCTTGATAAATGAAAACTGAAAATGCTGTTTATGAAAATCATAAATTTGAATATTGAGGAGTTAACGTCTTTTCCACGGGTTTGTTCCTTGAGCATAGCCAATGTTAGTAGCTCTTTGTGTATACCCTGGCAAGATACATATCACTCTAGTAATCCAAATTGGTGGTATCCTCAATGTCACATGATTCATCACTCACTAAAGAAAACATGGGTTGTGATTTTAAGTCAGAAAATTGTTGTAATGCCATATTATCTGTTATTTCTATTGTTCTGTCATGAACTGTTTTTGCAGAAAGTGAAATACCTTTGGTTTTTTAACTGTTTCCTCTTTATTTTTAAAAAAGTTATAAGGTTTACCACGCTTTTTTATTTCTCAAGAAATAGAAATGTTAACTGTTGCGAGACTATTTGAAGACTGTATCCATTTATTGAGTGTTAAGAATGAATGTTGCATATCTTGTTGTAATTCTATTTTTCTGTCAACGCTAGATAAATATTTTTTGGCAAAAACACGGTGTTTTGTTAAAAAGTGACGTTCAAGATTTGACGTTTTATTAGTCGACAATCTTCACTACAAAAACGTGATAGTAAACCAGTGATACTTGAAATAAAAGACAATTCGGTCCATTCGGATTTAAAGTCACAGTTTTTATCTGATTTTTTTTTGTTGTTTTTGCCATAGCAGGGTTTATTGTACTTAGATCAATTTCTTTTTTTAATCTAACAATAAGGTTATCCCACTTTTGCCAAACTAAGTCTGAGTTTGAATAAATAGCAGACAATATTATATAGATAATTACCATAACTTACCGGATATAGTTTTACCGCAAATATTTACCGTAAATAACGTACCGTTAAAACGGGATGAATAGGACAGTTTTTTAGGCTTTAAGATTTTTTTGGTACCACTAACTGAGAATGTAGTTTTTTTTCAGTTGCTAACTACAATCGTATTTATGTGCATTTGTGGCGCAGTGGTCAGAGTTCTGGCTCAGAGCCAAGAGATCCAAGGTTCGGCGCAGACTTTTTCTCAATAAGCAAGATTGGTATGAAAGGAACTTCCTAGTTGAAAGTTTTTACTTGCTCACATTTTATTTTGCATGGGCATTTGTTTTTATGATGCCTAATTGTATATTGGTCCTATTTTACTTTTAATGCGTTTTTTTGGTGTTGTTTTGTTCTTATTGCTACTTTCATTTTTATTTCGCCATTGTATATTTGTTAACACTCGCATTCTGTTACGCATACATTTTTATTTAGGCGTTCAAAGGTTTTAGATTTGCACTAGATACACGGTAGTGATATGTTGGCATGGTTGCTTCATTGTTAAATAAAACTGTTTCATTGTTTGAATGTCGTTTTTTTATAACAATATTTGCTAGGCTTAGTAATTTTTCTTTTTGTATACATTTTCAGCAAACACTATTAAGAAATTGATTTCTATTAGGAAATTGATTTCTTTATTTACAAACTTTTTATGCCATTTAATACACTATCGAATTGGAGGATTAAAACAAAATCCTAAGTTTTTTAGATATCCAAATAACCAGAATCATAATACTGACAACCCCCTGGGGTGAATAGAGACACTATAAAATACAGTTTTTTAGACTTATTAATATTTTTTCAAATAGCTTTTGTACTGTTTTTTTTTTTGTTTTTGTTTTTTTATACATGTTTATTTTTTATACATGTTTATTTTACAACTACAAAGTAATTACAAGTAACCAATCACTGATTAGCAGTAAAGATATACAAATTTAAATCATAAATATAAAGTTCGAAATATACGAAGTAAATAAAAATATAGTTGCATACAACTCCGAGAAATGATTAAAATAAATACCAATTACAACAATAGAATAACGTGTACGTAAAAATAATCCGAGAAATATATCTCTATACTATTCCAATTAAAATAAAAAGTACAATAAATAAAAATAAATCTGCTGATTTTTCGGAGGAGTGTTTAGATGTTACACTATAAGTTTATTTACCACATTTCAAAATAATGTTATTGTGTATAAATATGATAAAAATGAAATTTGTGTAAGATTGATAAAAAAAATTACTTATTTGTAGTTAAAGGAAGCTCGTAAAAGACTTAAGTCAGTCTTGTCATCGAGTACCTTTTTCAGACACATGTAATACACATAAAAAATCAGTTGCATACGTAGTATATATGTATGTGTTACATATTTGTTATTAATAATATTTTTTTAATCGATTTGTAATAAAAGTTAAGTTACATTTTTTTATTTTTTTATTCAAATTTAAAAAAATTCCTTACAGTTGTTAAATTTGATTATCGTAGTTTTTAGCTTTCGTTGTTTAAGTTTAATAGTGATTCGTTTCTGGAAACTAATTTGTTGAATAAATAGGGACCATGATATGTAATTGAAAATTTTGAGAGCCTTGTTGTTTCAAGCGGTTCTAATTTAGATTTGTGGGTACTGCCCTATGCTATATTGGTATACACGAGATAGCTATGTATGAATGAAAAGTTTAGAAACAATAAGATTTTTTCATCACTAATTTTAAATATTTGTTGTATAATTTCTTTTTTTTTTTTTTTAAGGATTTTTTTATTTCGTTTGTAATCCCTGGATATTTCAAATTATATATATATATTTTTTTTATAATTAGAAAGTGCTTGTCGTAGTGTTCAAGAAAAGTGTATTTAAAAAGTAAATCTAGAAAAAAAGAGAGGGGTTTGTGGCGATATTTTTGCTTTTTTTGATTTGGTGAATCCAGGTCATCAAGTAAAAAAGAGGAAAGTTTTTAGGTTTAGTGATTTGTTAGAAGACTACAAATTATTAAAGTTTTTTTTGTTAACTTTCTTAAAATCTTACACTAACTGTTTAATTATTAAAATGTTATTAATTATGTAACTATGAAATTAAGTCATATATCGATATCATATTTTTAAAGCTTTCGTATCAATTTTTAAAGCCTCCCTAATTTACTTACCGTTTTCAAAAAACATGCTGATTTAAATATATAAATTAGCAAAAAAAAAAATTTCTTTCTAAAGCATCTACAGATAGGGGGGCAATCGCTATCATTGTCCCACTTATCTCCTCTTCTCCTTTCTATGAATCCGCCCTTGGATTGCATTGATATTAAACAACTTACCAATTTGTTTCTAATAAAGATTCTTTATACTCGCAAATAGAAGATTCGTTAATTTTTCTTATATATATTTTTCTTATATATGGTAACATTGACACGTAAATAATAGTATTATTTAAACTCATTAATAATAGTATAACTATTACTAATGAGTAATAATACTTATTTCAAATTGGCCTAATCATTATTTATTCTACTTAGATGGTTTTTTAAAAAAGTATTATTTGAATAACTTTAACTTTATAATAAAAAAGATTTATTTTTAAGCTGAATTGTTTTTTTGTTCTTGTTGTTTTTGCAAATTTATGAAACTTTATGTTTTTTATGAACCCTAAAGATAAGTTATTTAGTGTTCAATAATTGACTAATGCAATGATTATATGACTGCCAACTACAAATTATAATTTAATAAATTTAGGAGTAAGTTAAGAAACTACACATTTATTTTCACAAGTTCAAATTGCAATTTGAGTTTGTTAATACTTATACTTACTTACTTTTTTTTTTTTGACTCGTATATATAACAAACATAATATTGAAAATCGTATATTCAATACTTTTTCTAACACCATTTTTTTGAAAGAGTGTATGGAAGCAACTCATGAAGGAAACCCTGAACTTTAAAAAGGTTCAATATACCAAGAAGTGATATCCATAATAAAATGAATTCAAAGCATAAGTAGTGAATTGGTACACCAACTATATTCACTTACGATGAGAAGCATTTATTTTCTACTAGAATAATGGTTATAGGTAATTGAGAATTTCAATTAGATAAACTTGATGTAATAATGTTAGTTGCTGCTTATTTAAATTTCCAAAATCATACAGAACAATTTTTTCAAACAATATAACTGGTGATGATTGGTTTCAAATCTTTTGAAGTGTTCACCCATAAAATTGCATCAAACATAAAAAAAAAAAGTGTAGTTTTTCTAACTGCAGCTATAAACAAATAACAACTAAAATTTCATTTTGAAAACATTAAACATGAACTTGAAGGATTTACATCTTGTAACATTTGGAACAATGATGAAACCAATTTGCGTGATGACCCCGGACATAAAAAAGTTGTTATGACACGTGAATTGAAGTACCCTGAAAAAATAATTCTTCTCTGTGATGTTTTGTGAATATAATTTAGGAGAAATTTTGCCACCATACATAGTTTTTAAGTTATTCATTTATTTAAATGACTCATGGTTAAAACATATTTTAAAGATTTCTCAACTTAATAGAACCAAACCTGGCTGGTTTAATAAAGTCAGTTTTGAGGATTGATAAATTTGGGCGTTATTACCAAATGTAATGAAACAAATTTTTCTTCCCATTTGAACGATAATATTATGAATGTTTGTAAAAAACATAAATGAAGGTGATGATGTAAAAAAATGACTCAAAATTGAACCAGGAAAATCTGTTCGAGAGGATTATGACAATAAAACAGAAACAGCATCTGACATATAGAGTGAAGTTGACTTAATATTAGACTAGAGGATGTTTGCTATTTATATCAATTTTTACTGTTTACAGGTGTCAATTTTTACTGTTTACAGGTATCAGATTTTACTGTTTACAGTTTATAGGTGTTGCAACACCTATTAGGTGTAACCTAATAGGTGTTGCAACACCTATTAGGTTAATGTATCATTAAATCTTTTTTTTGCATCCACACCTTTTTACGGCAACACCTTATAGTACACCTTATAGTTCATATAGTATCACGTGTCTAAACCTTATTTCTTTAACATGAACACCTTTTTCCGTAACAGTGTACTACTGTCTAATTTTTTTATTTTTTCCAATTAGCCAAAAAATTTTCTGGAAATGTAATGCATTTTAAAGAAGCTACACCGAGCTGTGGGTGTGTGACCACACCCTTAGCTCGGTGTAGACTATTTTTGTTTGAAAAAGTATTATAATAATACTTTTTCAAACAAAAATAGTCTTTAGCTTTCAAATTAAAATTAGGCTGATTGTTCATTTATGTAGTATTTTAGATATGTTAAATTAAACGCGTTTTGGTTTAAGGCGTTCCTGGGTTTGACCACACGGTTGGTGAGGAAGTTGTTTCTTTCTGCGCAGTCTCAACAAGTTTTGCATTAAGTTGTTTGATTAGCATGCGAGCTCAAAAACTATACTTTGAAGAAGTTGAGTTTGGTTGACGCTCAGACACCGCGAAGTTAAATACGCTAATTTTGCTGTTGATTTTGCATTTTTCAATAAGATTTCTTCTTGCTCGTTGTTTGGTCAGTGTTGTCAGGTTTAGTATTAATAAACCCTAAGTGTTGGGTAAGTGCTTTATGTTAGAGAAGTGTTTTGTGGCTTGGTGTTAAACTTGCTCGATTTTGGCTATATTTTGAGCTAGACAATGGCAATCATGTTTAGCTCATGGCTCGTACTGCAAATTCTGAATGTGGACAAATGTATGATGCATACAGTTTGGTGCCCACGAAGGTCACCTAACCGACCTTATATGTAAATATGATCTCGTTTGGGTGACCTTTATTTGAAATATAAATATAAGGTAAAATTATTCATTTTATAAATATTCACCATGCAGCATTTAATTATATAGCAAAATACATTTGTAGTATAAATGACTGTGTATTTTGTAACTTTTTAATAATAGAGAGATTATATTAGAACAATAAATTGAAAGAAAATAAATAAATTGAATAAAAGATACAAAAAGTTATATTTTTGTGATGTAATGTATATATGCATAGGAATGTTTCTGTTATTGTTGTAGCTAATCTTTTCTGTTAGTTATTCAATATTATATTGTGTTCATTATATTATATTGTTCTATAATTATTTAATATTCTGCCGTACTACGGAATAAAAAATATCGTCCTGTAATCGACATGGAAATTAAAAACCATTTGTAAATCTTTTAAGTTCTTTTTAAAAATTTTATTATAAGATTGTAACAATGTTTGTACATATTTTATATTCAATGAACCTCGCTCCTTAAAAAAATATATTATTTTTAAAAAGGCGAGGACTCTTATTCCCTCGCATCCGATTTTTTATGTTTACTACTGCCCAATTTTATATTTTAATAAATGAAAATTTAAGCTAGTAAATTCCAGTATACCATCCATATAACCACACATACACTCCTAATTAATTAAACACATCTATTTTATCTTCACTATTTCTAAACCCATTTCATAAAACACGCAATACTTTGCGTTGATATAAGGCACACAATACTAAGGATAATAACGAACACAATACTAGCGTTGCGCTAAGTAGAAAAAGTGTTAAAGAACCAATAAAATTTAAGTAGCCAAGAAAAAAGACTGACTATCTAAGACAAAACCTCACCAGCTATGTAATTTAAGGTCTTTTGTGACACGTTCAGTCAACGCTGATGCTTAAAACTTAATAAAAACTATATTCTTAAAAACGAATCTTTTTGCCTGTTGCATACTTTTCTTGACCAAGGTGAATAATTTTCTGAGCTTTGTAAACTTTTTCTTAAAACTAATGTTAGCTAAGATAGTTACGTGCATAAATCTACTTTTTGTTTAAAATTATTAATATAATATTTTTTAGTTAACTAGAAAACTTACGGACATTTTATTTATCAATTGTTACATAACTTTCAGTAAAATTATCCGCTAAATTTACATCAGTGTACTATTGTGTACTGAATATACTTATTTATTTTTTTATAAATAAGAACTTTATCTACACGGGCACTACATGTTTAAGGCTATTACAAATGTAGGTATGATAGAATTAGGTCCATGACTTTGTCAAAAACGACAACCTAACTGTTTATTAAGAAACATAGTGACACCCTCGTAATTCAACTAAAATACATATTTTTATTGAATATAACTTTTTATACTTGAATTTAATAAGTGTTAGCTATGAAATCACGACAACAAAAAATGTCTTGATTTATAGAAAATAATGATAACACTATTTAAATTATATATTATAATAATTCTAAAACCTATTTATTATTTTAAAAAAATAAATACTTTGAGGGAATTATTTTTCATTTACAAACATAACTTTATCATAAAACACTTAATATTATAATAATTCTAAATACTTTTATTAAACACTTAATGTTATAATAATTCTAAAACCTATAGAATTTATATACCAAAATAACTTTTAGAACATATTTAAAAATAAAAAAACTAACAAAAAAATCGCTGGTTAAAATTTTTCCCTTCAATCTTTATGTGTGCAATACATTTAACTCACTCACTGTTGGCACATAAAATGTAAAATTAACAACCAAACCTACCTATGTTGGCACACAAAATATAAAATTAATAACAAATACTATAAAAATGAAAGTGATTTTAAGCCCACCAGCCTAAAGTGAAACGTGCTTCCGTTAAAACATGGTGCAATTTAAAGTTTTAAAACAAATCAAAAAAACTTTTTTTTGGATGAGCTATAATATACAACCAATTAGAAAAAAATAAAAAGTATCATTAAAATATAACTTTATGACTGATGATAGGTGGATTAGAAATGGTAATTTTTACTGGCTAAACGTCATACGTTACACTTACACTGGTCATAGATATTTTAGAAATAATTCTAATTACTTAAAATTGATATTTTGATAAATGTTAGAAGACTTATTTTTAGAATATTTCACCAATTTTAGAAAGTAGCAACTTATCTAGTTTACATATAATATTTGTTATTATTATTATTGTAGTATTAATATTATATACATTATAATATAAATAAATTTTAAATAAATAATAAAAAGAACTTTTCATTTTATAAACCTTATTAAAGCCAAAAGGAGTCTTTATATTTTGGCAAGTCCTGGTTTGAAAAATATGAATATACAAAGTAAGTGTGTACACACATGTATATACACACGTAGAAAAATTTAAAATTCTAGTTCGTTTTCTTAAGAGAATCTTTTGAAAAGGACAAAACGCTTTGAAGAACACCCGTGAAAAGTAGCGTGCCAGTAAAAACTAACGCTGAGCCAATCCAATGATAAATCGTAAACGGGTTTTGAAAATAATATATTGAAATCAAAAGACTAAGAAACTTCCTTAAAGTCAAGACGACCGTCACTGACAATGACGACATCTCTGTAGACAACTGGTAAACACTTTTTATACAAACAAATCTGACAAATAACATTAAGGAAAACATTAAAAAAATAATAATAATAAAATATTAATTAAAAAAAGCAATGGCTATAAATATTAATTAACAAAAGCAATGGCTATTGCTATGTTTTATTCATTATTAGTTGTATATTATTTATTATTAGTCATTTGTTGCGTTATTGAACAACTTGAAATTATAATTTTACAAAATAATACTCACTTACAAGCATTTTAATTTTGATTCACACTAATGATCATAATTAGGAATCAACTATTATTATAGTTAAATATTATTAACAGTTTTATTTATTTATTACATTTATTACATCAAACTATTATATATAGGTATTAAAGTTTTTTAACGTGCTCTATTGATCATTTTAACGTGACAGACCGATCATTTTGACGTGCCCGCTCTCTCTCTCTCTCTCTCTCTCTCTCTCTCTCTCTCTCTCTCTCTCTCGCTCTCGCTCTCTCTCTCGCTCTCTCTCTCTCTCTCTCTCTCTCTCTCTCTCTCTCTCTATATATATATATATATATATATATATGTAAATTTTAAATAAAACAATTCAAAATAATCAAATGAAAAAGATACTGAGTAGCTACATTTACAGCTAGGTACAACCAAATTACTGGAATTCCTGTTTGAACAATAGGCAATTCAAAGTATTCTAAAAAAATCGATAATAATAATCATCACCTTCTTTTTTATCAGCTACTTTTTCTGCTCCTAAACTAGTGTTTTCATTTTTTTTTTTTTTAAAAAAACTTAGGGATGGAGCTCAAATTTTTAAGGTTTAATATGCTTTATGATTTTTAGCATGAAGCATTTTTCAAATTTTTGTATGTGTTACTTGTGTCAAATGAGGATATTTTGGAATGATAAAAAAAATGTGAGCATGTTTGTAAGTGGCATATGTAAAAAAGAATTATTAGCCCAGGAGGAAAAAAATTGTAAAAGTCATAACAAATTATTAAAATTATTAAACAAAATTAAACAAGTTAAAAAAAACCATTAAAAAAATCTAGTTCCAAGTTTTTTTACCTGAAGTTGTAAAAATGGATGCTTGAGAGTATATCTTTTTAGAAAAGAATAAAAATCCTGGAAGCGCCAAAGCATGCTAAGTGGCAAACAAACAAAATGAAACATATACTTGCTAATGTGAACTTTAAAAAATTAAAATAAACAAAAGTAAACCTACTAAATAAAAAGAACTCTCTTCCGGATATTTTCCATATTTTAATGCTATCTCCTCCTAAACCGAAGTTCATAATTGAAATTGTAAAATCAACTACTTTTTGTTTTCAAAAAAATAAACAATATGTTGAGTTTTTTTAAATTTAAAAATTAATAAATTTTCATTTATAATAATATTTCAAATAAGTTTAGAATTAAGATTTAAAATAATACCTGGCAAACACCTAATCTTGCACCCATAAACAAAGAACATGTCAAAAGAAATACACCTAAAAAAATTTTAGTTGTAGTTTTTTAATTTAAATTGTTTTTTCAAAACTAAAAAAGATCATTCATAAATTACGCAATTTTTTTTATATTATTTTTTTCTTTTAATTCATCTATCCCCTACCCCAAAGGCCATGAAGGCTATGAAGGCCACTACAGTCAAGGAGGCTACTTTAATTGTGGTTAAAATATCTCTCAACTCTATAACTCCAAAACAACTTGATGAATAATGCCGCTGCGCTGAGAAACAAGTTGACCGCAGTACTACCAGAGAAATGGTGGAACCAAACTTGAAACTTTTTGCTTATAAAGCAAGCTTTTGAAGCGAGTGCTCTACCATTACACCACTAATGTAGTTAATACTAACTACCATAAATTTATTTAAAAAATAAAACAAAAAAGATCACAGAGTCTTTAATCAAGCCAAAATTTGAAATGCCTTTATGAAACTTCAAAGAAAATTATATCGCAAGAATAAACTAGTTGTATTTATTAAATAAATTTAGCGTTGCATAATTTATGGATTTTAAAATAAGTAACAGTACCTGAACCGCTGATAAAGTAGTATCTGCAATGGGTACTAACAAGTATATTTTAGTACTAATCCAAATATAATCAGATAATAATGTAAATATATAACATATTATCTATTTGACTAATATGTAATATGTTTATAATATTACTTTATTATATTTGGGTCACACACATATAATTATATGTGTATATTTATATACATATATACAAAAAAAAAGAGTTACCCCATAGCCAAGTAAAAAAATTTACTTCAGGTTCACTTTCATTCTAAATATTGAAAAAAAAAAAAAAAATTTCAGTTATACTTTTTTAATAAACAATTATACATAATTCTACCTAGTTGGGCAATTCTAAATCCAAATTATAAAAGCTTTTACAACCTATGCCAACTAAAAGGCAATTCCACCTTTAAGCCTTATGTAACATTTTAGGCATATCATGCTGAAAATTAACCAGCAATCAGCAAGATTGTAAAACGGTTGACAGTGCAAAAAAAATTGCTTTCAAACATATAGAAACTATATGTTTGAAAAAACTGAAATGAAAGAAGAACAAGCAAAATGAAAATAATGTAGTTACAACCACAGTCTAATTATTAATTTATTTCTAATTAAAATAGTTTGCATGAACTGATTCTGATGTTTGCTTAGTCAAAAACGCAAGACATGTTAAAAATATTTTTACTAGAGCAGGAGAAAATTTTTTGGGGGTAATTTCATACTTTTTAGCCTGATTGTCGATAAACTCAGGTAGGTGATTGATGGCAGCATGTTCTTTGAATGTAATAAAAATTTTAAATGGTTTAGTATGCACTAAGCTTTGATCCAGGGAAATTTCTAAAGAAAGTATTTATCCGAATTTCAGGAGCACATTAAAATTCTTTTTATTTTAAACTTTAAATATTCCCAGCAAAGCTAAAACTTTTTGTTTTTAGGACATGAGTAGTATTGCTTAGTTTTATTGTTTACATGTTTAATTTAATCACAATGTATTAGAAAATTGAAATTAATTCATAAAAAATTCCCTTAAATCATAAAACAAAAAGTTTTATGATTTAAGGGAAGTTTAATCAAAAGTTTGGAATCTTGTTAAAAAAATAATTTTGTACAATATAAACATTGTACACAATTATTATAATGCAAAGTTTAAAGTTCATTGCACAAAATTATTATTATGCAAAAATCTTTTGGATCGAGAAAAACCATTACTTTATTTCAAATAAAGATGACCAAACAAAAAATATTGTACTTAATCAACAATTGATTTAATGACGAAAATCTTTCATAATTAGAAAGATTGGCTTGTTTTGCTTCTATTGATGGATTTTCTACAAATAGAATTAAATTCGTGAGTTGATACGTGATTCTACCAAAATCAAAAACAGATGTCGTGAATCTTATCTATAAATAATGGAAATAGTGGAAGAAAGATTTTTGAAGTAAAAATAAAAAAAAACTCAAGTTTAGTTTTGATCAACTTTCAAAACATACTTAACTTAAGTGAAGATTTATGATCACTATATATTATGATACTTGGATAGGAGAGAATGTTATGATTGCACAACTTAAATGATTGCCCTAAACTTATTGAAATTTTGAGATGTTTAATGTCTTTCTGCTGTTATGTTGTTTGCATAACCAATAATGGTATTTCTGTTATGGAAAATTAGGAAATACTTTTCTTCTGAATACCTACTTTGTCTATATATTGCTTATGCAATTTAGTTATTGTTGATAAAATTTAGCTATTCTTGATGAAATAATGTTGATGACAAAACTATTGTTGATGAAATTAAAAAAAAAAAATTAAAAATAATAACCTTAATGAAAAAGATAAAGAAGATAATTTTGATAATGAGGATCAAAATGAAATTAGAGTCCACCCCTGATCTTGTTCCTGATTTTTATAAGATTCTGGCTAAAGCTCAAAAACTACCTTAACTTTTAAAAAATCACTTTTAAAAATGAATTCTTAAAAACCTTTTATTCTAAAATTGAATTTGAATAGAGTTAGTACTAATTTTGGATTCAAAAATTCGTTGGAATTTAATGCTGCTCATGATTTGAAGATTTATTAAAATTAAAAATGTAGTTGGTAAATCTCTGAAGGATTTGTGTAAACTAATGTTGAACTTAAAGTGAAAATTTTTCTATAAATTTATATTGTACAATATTTTTGGTCACACAAGCACTTTGTAGACCAGCAGATTTATATAGACTTGCTAACTCATAGGCCAACTATTTTATTATTTGCTAAGGATGATTAGAGCATGAGTTATGGTTATCCTTTCCCCTGAACAATGAAAATTTTCTTCCCTTCTTTTAAAGTCTTTACATTCATTTTTGGTTCTCACCCAACAACATCATCTAATATCTGTTTCTATTTTTACATCTTCCAGGTCTACATAGGACTGGATAAGGAACCTATTATTTTGAAAACTGCCTATTTTCAAACCTCATGTTTGTAAATGTTCCAAATTTTGTAGCAGTATTTTGCTAGGCTCATTTGTAATTCAATTAAAGTTTGTATTATAATTATTATTTTGTTTGATTATCATACTTTTCATTTATAAATTATTATTATATCTATCATAACTTTTTTTACTTTATGACACTTTAATTAACTGAATTAACTTGTTGTTTAAACAAGCAATAAATTAAAATATGTAAGTTTTGATTGTTATGTAAATTAAAATATTTTTTGTTATGTTATTAAAGTATATATGTTTTGATAGTTACTACTATTGCAGTCATAAATTTCTTATTCATAAATTTTTGCAATATGATAAATATAATAAATTTACAATAAGTTAATTCAACCCTTACAACAGCAGTGTTTACAGTTTTTAATAAACTTAGAATTTGAAGAAATTTTTATGTTTACTTAAATTGAGTTACTAAAAAGATGAGTTTGTTTGCAATATAATTTCAAAAATGGTATCCAGACTTCTTGTAAATGAAAGATTAATTTCAAAAGAAGAAGTTTTAAAAAGTCTTTTAAGATATTCATTAGTTTTGTTCAGTTTATTTTGTATTCAAAATAATTTAATTAGTTTGGTTCAGTTATTTTTTTTATTTTCAGACTTATTTAATAAATTTTGATTTTATCCAAATAAATGGTTTGGCTTGTGTGGTCTTATTGGTAATACCATGCCTATGTGTGCATCAAAAAACATTCTAAATTCTTATTTTCATATCTTGTTATTTTTTAATAAAATTATAATACATTATAAGTCACTTGCCATTGTTATTTCTCATTTTATTAAAAAAAAAAAAACTTGAAAAAGATGTTGTCAATTCTATGTCATTTATGAAAACCTGATCAATATTAAAATTTCTATATCTCAAGAACTGCTCAACATTTTGGGCCAAAATTTTGCATTTGAACTTTTCTTTGTAAAGTATGCTAAAGTAGTTTGAATTAAATATGAAGTAAAATTTGAAGTAGTTTGAATTAAATATGATATAGAAATTTGAGTGACATGAAATAGAATTACCCAAAAGTATACAAAAAATAATAATTTATTTTAAAATCAAGAAACAAACTTTAAATATTTATGTTAAATATCAAAGGCAAACTGAAACCTTTTGATCTTTTGTTGAGAATAACAAACACATTCCAATACCAATTGTAATCATGGCAACAGATACATATTTAGTGAGAGAATAACTAAATGTTTAAAAACAGATATATACTTGCTAAGAGAACAACTAAATGTTTAAAAAAAAAAAGTTTGATAAGATTGCAGCATAGAATAATTTAACTAAAATAAAAAATACAAAAGTACCAAATATGAGTACCTTCTTTTAAGCAACAACACACCTAATGCCATGCTAGCCATAACCGAGCCCTGAAAAAATTACCATAAAATTACAAAAGAAATTCATATACAAATTTTCTCTACAAACTCTTTACAGATTTTTTTGTAATTAATTTTGAAATAAAAATTAATTTAATAAAATAAGAACACAAAATCAAAAATTAGAACGTACTGATTTAAAAATCATCTGTATTGGCATAGATATGTGACACTCAAAAGCTAGGTTTCCAGATATACTGCTTCCATAAAATAGAACAACAGCAAACAGATATTCTCTACAAACAATATTTAAAAAATAATTTTACATGTTGACACAGTAACACTGTGTGTATGTATTTAGTATATGTATGTGGCAGTGGTGTAGTGGCTACCCCCAGTCTTAAGGAGATAATTTGATTTTTACTAGTTAGTGTAGGGGAGGCTGGAGCGAAGAGGAGATTTTTACTGCTATTTTAATCTTAGTATTAAGCTATTGACTGATTTATTGATGATTTAAAAGTCAAAACAATTGTACAAATAATATTCAAAACTATTTTTTTCAATATTTTTCAATATCTTTAAAATTGATTATATTTTAGTAATAGTTTTTTTAGTTTTACACAGTAATTTTTTGTATAATATCATAAATAAATAAATCATCTGCAACAGATGTTTTTCTGATAACTGTTTTTCTGATTGATGAGTGTATGAATGTTATCTTCAAAAATAAACAAATGGATTTTAGAGTTAGAAACAGTTCATGCGGTAGTGGTGTAGTAGTAGAGCGCTCGCCTATAAGCAAGAAGTTCTGAGTTCAATACCTACCACATTCCTTTTAGTACCGCGCTCAACTTGTTTCTCCACGCAGCAGTCTTGTTCGTTAAGGTTTGTGTTTTGGAGTTATAGAGTTGAGAGAGTGTTGTAACCACAACTAAAGTAGCCTCCTCAACTGTAGTGACCTTCATGGCCTTAAGGAAGTGAATTTAAATAAAACAAAAAAACAAACATTTATTCAAGCCTTGTTTAACATTTTCTAGAAAAATTATTTAAAAAATACTGCATTTGATGTTGCAATTTTTTAATCTCTTTTTTATATATTTAGATCACCTTTTTATTGAAACAATTTTTTGTTTTATAAATATTATTTTGTGTCACATTTCTTCTAATTTTCATACTTAAAAAGTTCCTTTATTACTCTTCTTATTCGTGAAGTTTTTTTTCTATTTTGAAAAGTTTAAAAATCGCATTAAAATAGCTTCAAGCCAGAAAGCAAGTAATTATGAGAAAAGACTTTTGTATTTAAAACTTGAATGAATGAGTTCGATACTTTTAAAATGGTTTTAGTGTCACATATTTCAAATTTAAATAAACAAGTTTTTTATAACTGTTTAATAATAGAGATTTAGTTTAAGTTTTGTAATATAATAAGCTATCTATTGTATCTATTGTGATATTAAGCGTGTATCTATTGTGATATTAAGTGTGTATCTATTGTGATATTAAGCAAGTATCTATTGTGATATTAAGCATGTATCTGTTGTGATAATAAGAGTGTATCATACTTTGTGTATCATATGATTTTAAGCGTGTATCATATTTTAGATACTAAATTAAAAACGCAGCTATAAAAATATTGCATACCAGGGTGCGACAATTGTTTTTTTTTTAATAAACATTGGCGTTTGTATCTTCATTTATTTAAAGTACAAATGTTATATTTAAATTCTAAATAAAATAATTATATTAAAAAATTAAAAACAAACATTTTAATTAAATTCTAAATTAAATAATACAAATAAATCCACATTTGTGTATTATTTAATTTTGTTAAATAATACACAAATCCGGGTTTCAAAGACCACAAATATTTGTAAAGATAAAATGAAACAGTTAGTTGGTGGTTATGGTTTTTTATGTCTAATATATTTGGGTTTTTTGTCATGATTTATTTGACTCATTCATAGACAGAGCATTTATTTGACTCATTCATAGACAGAATTTAACTCAATCATAGACAGAGCATCCCAATCAATGAGCTGTGCAGTTACCTCAGTCCTGCTAATTAACTCAAGGTCATAACTTAAGGCTCCTTATGTGTCCTTGACAATCCACATTAGAAGCACATTATTTTACATTTTGGAATCAGCCTCTCTGAGAGCTACCACAGAGTTTGGAAAACCTTAGTCAGCATTAGAAAAGTCAAACTGAGTTTAAGAGCTGTACCCTCATTAGAAGATAACAAGCAGAGTTGCATAGCCACTATCAAGGAAGCACAAGCAAAAATATGAGTAGAGTCAAGAAGACCACACTAGAAACACTTTATCACACTAGAAAGTAAATAACGAAACACAGGTTTAAATCAAATAGATGAAGAAAAGGTGCGAGGCTGGTCAACAGAATAATTTTTTTTAACTCTATGGTCTTTACCTAGGAGGACTTCTACAAGAAAGAAGCTGGATGCAGTTAATATTTGCCCAAGATAAGTATTTTTATTAAGACACAATCTCTAGTCTTTATTCAACCAAAAACCCCAAGGCAGGTGAATTTAAAGTCAGAGTTTATTTTTCCAAGCCTTTGCCTAGATTGTACTGGATTACATGCCAATTGCAAGGTGATCGTGATGATTCTAAACTTGACCTGATTTGGAGTAGTTGAAAAAAGTTACTTCTGTAAGCAGTTCTTTAAAATATTGAACTGGTGATTTTTGAAATGTATTAGGAAAAACATTACATTTAAATGAATATTGGAATACAAGGCGGACATATGTTATACAGTTGTGACTGAGCTAACACTACATCAGGGATTCAAGCAGAACACACAAGCACACAAATAACGAACTCACAGGTGAGTGAACACCGCGCCAGAGGTTCAGACAGAACATAAACATACTTATATAGGAAATTGTAGATGAGCTAACACAGTAACTAAGACACCATTATTTAGATGAGAGATATTAGATAGTATAGATACACAGAAAGTACACTTTTTCTAGCCTTTGTAAAAAAAGTAGTTAAGTATAGGAGTTTTAAACAGTTGTGCCAGAAATTACAGAAAAATAATAGCTCTTATAACTTTTAAAATTTTAAAATTTATTTTTCTATAATTTCTATAAAGTTCAATTTCTGTTAAAATACTTATTCAAATCTTTATTAAATCTTTTATTCAAAGCTTTAACTGAAAAATAATTAAAGCAAATAAAACATGATGAGTAGCAATTAGAAAAAAGTATTACTAAAACAATAAAACAAAATTCATTAAGAACAAGAAAAATTATAATTATAACTTAAATAAACTTATATAAGAAATTTAAAATTTGTATTACTTAAAGTTAAATGTTTTTATTTTGTATTACTTATGAATTAAATTCTTAAGAAAATAAAAATAGTAAAAACTACATAAGCTCACAACACCTGTTTAACTGTAATATCAAGCAATGCTTCTAATTAATTCTTCTAATTATTAAATTGCATTTAGTGCTGAATTTAAATACACCATAATATTGAGTGTTTATTTAAGAAAACATTTATAGCTTCTATTTTTTTTAATTTATAAGCTTTTAGTTTCAATAAAATACCCATTTCATGAGTTAACGTTAAATGTATTTTTATAACCAGAGAAAAGATGTTTTATTCGACTTAGTGTGTTTTGCTAGTTTGTAGAGCATTGTAAACTTTACAATACTGCATTATTAAATCAAAATTTTTTTTTTAAATGAAAGAATATATATCAAACTTTAAGCAGCAGTGATGCAGTGGTTAAAGTTTTGGCTTAGAATCAAGAGGTTTGATACTGACTCTGTGCCAAATAAGTGAGATTGGTAAGGAAGAAAGCTTGAACTGCCTGAATAAGTGCTCTGAGGTGTGACCATTAGATTTTTTCAGAGAACCTTAATAACTAAAAAAAAAACTTATAAAATGTTTTAATACCTTAATATTTAAATCCTTAAAACATTTGGCTTTTGTGAACATTTATGTTGTAAACACTAACTATTAGTAGTTATAAGGAACAACAACTGTTCGAAGCATTTTTTTAATTTAGACTTGTTTAAAAAAAGTATAATTCAATAATAATTCAAGCTAAAGGCTTTTTTTTAAAAAAAGTAAGGCATTCATATGCAAAACATTAATTTACAAGAAATATCTTTTGAGTGCTACTTCACTCTCTGATTAATAAAATATTAAACATATTTAAACATATTTACCCAAACCTTAGAACCTTATAAAAACTTACCTACCCAAACCTTGGAGTCAATAATTAAAATGAACAATATAAGCAGCCTGCTCATATTATTCATTTTAATCATTTTTATTATTTTCTTAATTGTTCCTGCAATCCAATAACTCCAGCGATGGAAGAATCTTGAGAAAAAAACACTGCATTGAGATAAATGAAGATTGTCAATAAAGTTGCTGTTTATATTTTAGTTAAGTTAACCATGCTATCTATACTATCTCCTATTCCTTTTGAGGCAGTATTTTTTTTTTTTTTTTTTTAATTTCATTTTTATCTTTGTGGATAAGTCCTTGATGCCCTTAGTTTATATAACAAATTATTTGAATTAAAAATCAAAATTAATTTAAAACTATTTCTTAAATAAAATAAAAAACTAGATAGGGTTTCATCACTGTGGTTCCAGTGTATTTTAACCCATTATCTAGATAAAATCAAGCTTGAACCCAATAAAAATATATCAAATTTGTGGCAAAAAATATAGTTTGATGACAAAAGTGAACACACCTCTTAGTACAAATGAACATTGAGTTTATGTTATCCATTGAAAACATGTAAGAATGAATTATTAACATTCCTTGAGAAAGTCGTATTTTTTGAAAAACAATTAACTGCAAGATTATTTGTTGATGATGATACTGATGGTGATAATAACTATAATCATGGCTCAAATTAAGTATGTTACAATCCTTTTTTATCACAATTAGTTTTTCTTAAGATTTTTTTTCTAATTGAATGTAATACCAATGACATTTATGCCATATCAGGTGTTTACTTCAGGTTAATTTATACTACTGATGTAACATCAGGTGTTTACTTCAGGTTAGTTTATACTACTGATGTCATATCAGGTGTTTACTTCAGGTTAGTTTATACTACTGATGTCGTATCAGGTGTTTACTTCAGAATAGAAATATAGAATATTCGATTGACAAGACCACAACTGTTCAATTATTTAATTAATTGATACACTAACACAATATATTTAAAAACAAGAGTATTATGGTAGATGTAAAAATAAAAAAAAATTAAAAAATGGATTTTAGATATATGTTTTTGTATATTATACCCCTCCTATTTGCAAAGGTTTTCCATAGTCTTCCCCCCCTCCCAATAATATGACCCAAAATGTGCACTACATTAAAGGTTATATATTGTCTCTAATACTATTTCCCCATAAGATAGTATTAGAACCCATAATAAGATGATAATGATTATCATTGAAATATGAAAAAAAGCTATTTATTTAACTAAGTCTTTTGCAAAATGAAAGTATTTTTTTTAAACGTTATACCTTATAGGAACCTTGGGTGATTCAGTTCCAAACTTTGCCACTGTGATAAAACCGTAAGAAGCAATAAATAAAAACTGTGCAAAAGTTACAAGTTCTCCACAACCAGGAGAAAATCTAAAGAAGTTAAATAAATAAATTATTTATCTTCAGAAATTAAAATTGATAAAAATTAGTTTGAAACATCTTTTAAGTTAAACAGTTATTTGTTGTTGTTATTGTTGTTGTTGCTGTTTTAACAGATAGATAAATTATTAAAATACAAAAAAATCAAGAGTTTTTATTCTACTTTATAAAAGCAAATTTTGGAAATACTTATATTTGTTGTTACATTATTTACAGTAATTAAGTTTGTAAGTTATTAAGTATTTGCTATGACATTATTCACATTATTGAGTCATTTACATCTATTAATTCCAACAATATTTAATTCCAAACAAACATTTTGCTCTCTTTTCTCAAGTTTTTTTTCTACTGTGTTTAAAAAAGATTAAAATATTCAAAATCAATGGAAAATGATATTTGTCTTTCATAGGGTTCACAATTTGATAAAATCCGAAATACCATGATCCTAGAATTTTTAGGGTAATTCCAGTTTTTTGGGATTCAATTTTTTTTCTATGTAACTTTGTGATTGCATATTAGAAATTCATTTACAATTTATACATAGATCATCTTGGTCATATTTTAAAAATCTGGAAAATCATTAGGGTAAAATATCCAGGAAAAATCCGGAATATATTTTCCCTTATATTCCTCTTAATTTTGCTTTTAGCTGAGTTGTTTTTATTTATTTTTTTTAATTTTTCTTAGTTCTTGTATGAGTAATGAGTAAAAAAGCTTAAAAAACAAATATATTACAAAAATATATTCCTAAACTTGTATGTATGGAAAACATTTTTGATATCCAGAAAAACTAAAAGTTAAGAAAAATGTCCGGAATTTTGGAAATATCCGGAAAAATATAATCCCTGCTAATATCATGGTTGTCAATAATATTCAGAAGTTGAAATTTGTCTGTCAATACCTGTAGTAGTTTGAAATTTTCTGAAAAGTTATGTTATTTACTACTAATATTCAACAAACGCTAAGTTTATTTTGCAAATGTTTCTAATGAACATATTTTTATATGCTGATTTTAATGAGATGTTTTTTTTTTATCTTATTGACAAAACCTTCAAGTTAAGTATGTAACCTCTACAAATACTACCAAATTGCAAATACAAACATAAATACTACCCAAAGATCAGATAGACAACTAATTAGTAAATTTAAAGCTCTAATAAAACACTTTATGGGTTAGGAAACCAAAGAAAAATCCATTCCTGTAACATTTTCTTATCAATAGCATACAACTAACTTTCAGTTAACATTATATGGTTTTCTTATGGTTTACAAGCAACTTTAAATGCTATAATATATATATAGTAAATATTATAGTATTATAGTATTCGGAAATCCTCCAATAACCTAAAACTTCAATAAACACCCATGTGGTGGAATATAGCAAAAAGGAAAAGGTTACCTGAAAGAAAATGCAAAAGAAAGCAGAACTAGGAGAAGGATGAATTTCTTTACGTCTTAACTACTGGACATACTTCGAAATCATTATTGTCAAGGTTAGATTAGATTTTAGAGTTATTAGATTTAGATTTATTGTAAACTTGAACTGCTTTACTAAAAAAAAAAATTTTCTAATTTTTTGTATGGATAATGAGTGAAAAAATACATCTATATTGCAAAAATGTATAGTTAAATTTGTATTTACAGAAAACTTTTTAGAAATCAGGAAAACATAAAATTTGTAGAAAAGTAAAACTATTTTATTATGTAAAAATTACCAGCTGTAATACCAAAGCTGAAGTCTCTATCGCTACATCACGAATCACAATTATTTTTTAAAACTTTAAAATTTTTTGTGCTGAATGATGTGCATTTTGAAACTAAACAGCTCTATGGCTTAAATTTTAGGTTTTGAAATAATTTTTTTGTCTTGAACTAAGAACCTTGCGCAAAAAAAAAATGGTGATAATTTGGCTGTTAGATTGCTGAGCTGGTATAACGAAAAGAAAGACCATCTTTCATAAAACTTACAAACATCACCTTCCAGATTAGCTGAAGCTTTGAAATTTTTAGCATTTTTGTAGTGCCGATGATAGCTCCAGGGCCCTAAACACCAGGGATGAAGGGCGGGGTCATGTACTACACTTTTTGTAGTGGAATCTTGCGATAGATTTTTCACTACTTTCCTAACAAACTGGATCTCTATAAATTTCAGCATTTGTTTAATTCTTATAAATGTGTGTTAAAATTGTTTCCAGGGCAGACAACCTGATGGTCTGTGAGGAAAGGGCACCAGAGGCCATGTCCCACTTTTATTAAAAAAAATTTTTTCTGACTTTAACAAAGTAAAGATAACTTTGAAAATATTATCTTCAAAAACTTTTTTGGTTTTTACTTGTTACATTGGGTTTTTGATCATTCTATATTCAATGATCTTTTTTAAAATTTTAAAAAAAGTTGATATTTTTTAATGCTAAAATGTTAATAGCAAGTTGTTTAATTAACTAAAATCTAACAATAACAATAATAAAAAACAAAAAAAAAACATCCTGCCATAACATTACATCAATAAAAAAGAAAAAGATCACCTTTTAAAATTATTATTACAGCTGGCTTTAACTATACAACTAAAGCAACTTAAACACAGTGGTAATGAAAAATTAAACAGTAATTGATTTCTTTTTTTTTTTTGAATGTGAATAATTTTTTTGCCACTTTAACAAGGTTGTTTAATTGTAATAAATGTTAAAAGATAAATTTGTTAACGTTAAAAGTAATTAATATTAATTACTATTGGTTTCTCATATGTTAAAACTTGTCATCTGTTAAAGATGTTTATGAAACCGTGGTTTCATGGCAATGTTTATGAAACCGTGCTGCCCTTTTAACATACTTTTCTGCCCATCTAGAGTAGATGAGTGTTGGGTTTTAACTACCAACACAATTTGTATAATTAATGCACAACAACTGAAACTTTATTTTTTGTATTTTATTTTGCTAATAATTAAAAACAGAACAATTATAAACCAAAAAAAATTTTTCAAGACAACCTTTTTAAAGTTATCTTTACTTTGTTAAAATCTGAAAAATAAATTAAGTGATGATGCCCCAGCCCCACAGACCCTCTGGTAGTCTGCTCTGCAAACAATTTTAACACATGCTTATCAGGACTACACAAATGCTGAAATTTGTGTAGTGCTAATGACCCCCCTGGTGTCTTATATAAAATGGTCATATTTTAGGATCTTCTTGGAGCTAGAGGCTAAAATTTTTATGGAATTCTTATTTTACAAAGTAATTTCATTGTATAAAAATTTGAGATGTATGGTGACATGGCTTGGGTCAATTGACATAGAATTACCCATCTGTACCATCAGCAGTAGTGGTGTAGTGGTAGAGCGCTCGCTTCATAAACGAGAGGCTCTGAGTTCAATCCCCACCACGCCCCTGGTAGCACAGCGCTCAACTTGTTTCTCCGCGCAGCAGCCTTGTTCGTCAAGGTTCGTGTTTCGGAGTTATAGAGTTGAGAGAGGGTTATAACGACAATTAAGTAGCCTTCTCATCTTTAGTGGCCTTCTCAGCCTTGGGGAGGTGAATTAACAAACAAAAAAACAAAAAATCTACAATAGTTTAAATTCAATATTAAATAACTTTACTTACTTCTTGGCATTATTTTTATCTTATCATAAATATAAATCAGTGCTGGGAGTATTTTAAATACCAAGTATTTAAAATACTATTTTAAATACTTTCACTGTATTTGTACTTGTATTTTAAATACTTTTGTTGGAAGTACTCAGTATCTGTACTTAAAATACTTTTTATTAGTATTTTGTATTTTATACTCATTGAAAATACTTATTGAAAATACTTATAATTCAAATACTGCTTAAAGCCTTTACAATGCACATTTATTCTGAAGTGCCACTTTTATTCTGAATTATTTCTTGTTTTATTTATTTACCTTGGTTTCATTAGAGTAATTATTAAATTATATAGCAGGAATTATTTTAAATTAAAGATGGCTGCGGTTAACAGCAAAAATAAAAAGACTTTTGAATCAGTAAATGAAAATCAAGAAAATAATGAAATTTTACCAGCCATTGCAGATGGTACTATTTTCAAAATCGTCAGATCAAAAAAAAGTAATAAAATATCAGCAATATGCTTATTATGTGTACGTAATTCAAAGCCATTATCGGCACGCTGGCATCAACATCAAACTTTGTTAAGCATTTGAAGGTAATTTTTAATTTGGTATTAGTTAAATTAATTTATTTTATCTTTTTTGAACAATATGCAATTGATTATTAACAAGCAATTATTCAATGTTGCAGTGTAAATTAATATTATTCGAAATGTACAATACTTACTCAGTTATAGCAAAGTAAAAACTTATCTTTTAAAGGGTTTTATGTTTACTGTATAGAACTTGCACAAGAATTGCTTTGGAGACTATAAGTTACATAAGGCAGATGTTCAGAAGAAGCGTAAGCTATGCAAAGCTGGTGTAGAAAGAACAGCTGAGAAAGGTCCTGCTATAAAGAAGTTCAAACAAACTACTTACCATGAAGCAGTATCAGAATTATTAGCACGACGTCATATTATATTGCAAGAAGAAGCTGAAAACTTAATTGTGGATTACATTGCTGAAGAGATGCGTCCTTTGGCTACTGTCGAAAAACCAGCTTTTTATCAACTGCTTCGTGGATTCAATCCTAATGTAAGCATCATGTGTCGCAAGACTCTTAACAAACGTTTAAATTTAAAGCTTTCTAAGATGCATGAAAAAATAAGAAGCAAACTGAAAAAAGCATCATTTGTTTGCACAACTGCTGATGTCACATATTACAGACAAAGCAATACTCTGTCCCGTGCCAACATGCTGGAATTCTCAGTACAGAGCTATCAAGCAATTGCTTGAATTATTTGACAAACTTAATGATATATGTAATGCATTGAGAAATTTAAAAAGCAAGAAATAGAAAGCCTGCAAGAATGTCATGGTAATGAAACCTGTTGCTACAACATTGGATACTTTACAAGGAGATAATGTTTATTATGGTCATGTGTTTCCACATTTGCATAGCTTACAAGTGAAATTGGAAGCATTTCAAAATTGCCAGTTAAAATATGCTAAATTATTTGCTGCAGCAATGTTAGCACAAATGAAAACTCGTTTTGAAAAGAAGCTGAGATTTGATGTAAGTAATTCATGCAGGATTGTTGCAGCAGTTTCTCACCCACTGTTTAAGGTACAGTGGGTGCCAACTAATAAATGTGCTATCTGCAGAGAAATATTTGCAAATGCCATACTAGCTTCTAGTGAGCCGTCAACAGCGACCAATCTCAATGTGACCACTGACAGCATAACTGAAAATTTTGTTGTATATAACGATGACACTCCAAATGCTGGTGCAACAAATGGTGCTCATCAAGAGTGCATGTTGTATTTGAATGATAAAGATACAAGTTTGGTCACTGTTTATCAAATTCAATACCATTGAGCCATCGCTGGCTCCAGTTGAACGACTGTTTAGCACAGCGGGACAAATACAAATGCCTAAGCATAACTGTCTAAGTGATATGATGTTTGAAAAACTGCTGCTGCTAAAAATAAATGTGGACAACTGAATGAATGATAATTTGATATAAATATAGTATAATGACTAAAAATTACTTTCGAGCAATGACAAAAATAAATTTTGAAAATTGCCATAGTTGTAAATTTTGTTAAAGTATTTTGTATTTAGTATTTTGAATATTTTTTTAAAAGTATTTTTATTTTAAATACTTTTGAAGTTTGTATTTGTATTTGTACTTAAAATACTTTTTTGTTCCAGTATTTGTATTTGTATTTTAAATATTTTTATAAAGTATTTTACCCAGCACTGATATAAATTTACAATCTTTCTTGCAGACTTACTAAAATAACAACCAGTTATTGAAACTGTCAACCAGTCAAGTTCTTTAACTTTTTCTTTCATTCTAAATCAGACCAGTAATATGGAAAATGTGTTGTCACATCAAGAATAGGATATACAAGTTTTAATACTCAATGATTCAAACATTTTTGTTTTGCTTGCTATCTATTTATTTGTCTTGGTTTAGCAATAAACAATTTTTTAAACTCAAAACGATTTATGCATTTTTTAAATTTAAAATTGCAAATAAATAACATAGTACCTGCTAAGGGTAACTGCTATGCCCATAAATTATGCGACGCTATAAGAGGGAGGGGGTTAGTAGTTTTGTAACAACTTATACAGGACTTGTTACTAAAGTGTTACGATGTTGTGATGAGGGGAAGGGAGGGGGTTAAAACAATCAAAAACTGTGTGACATAATTTATGGATAAGCTCTAATGTTATTTTGTTCAAAATTATGCTTGTGCGCACAGATTTTCATTCAATTAAAAAAAGAAGTTTGATAATATTTAAGTAATTTAATGTTGAATTTTTTTATTTTTTTAATATCAAAACAAATTTTATACAATATTAAAAAAATTTAAACTGAATACTTAATACTAAAAGAAATTGTTTTATGAATGCTATTAAGTGTCGTGTGTCTCTTTTTATTTGCCTTGATTAAGATGGGTTCATGTTTGATAATTCTATGACAATTCAATAATAGAAAGGAAAAAAATGTTTAAACTTGCATTTGATAATTTCAAATTTATTTAAAATTAATTCATTTATTGCAATGGCTTTTTATTGATGGAAAAAAGCTACAAAAAAGTAAATGAAAAGATAAAACAAAAAAAACAAAAATTAAAAATAAAAAGTACTGTTGGGAGAGAAAATGTTTTTAGTTACATACACAAACAAAAAAATATTTTTATATCTCTGATTTTATTGAGCAGAGATATAAAAATTATTTTTTTATCACTGCTTATTTGAAAAATTGTAATAAATTTGTTATTTGTAATTTTATTACGCTCGTACACAAATTTTTTACTATTTAAACTTGATACTTAATACTAAGAAAACAATTGTTTTTTGAAACACTACTATTAAAATTACCAGTGATTACCTAAAGAAAATTATCTAAAAAGAGATTTTACTCAACATATAATTTTAAGAATCTTATTATACAAAATTTTAAATTTACCTATAAATCATTCATTCATTTATTACTTTTGCAACAAAAAATTCCAAGTATTACAAATAAATAAATAGATTTAACGGAAAAAGAAAAGAAAAAGTGACTAAGAAGCTGTTTGTAAATTATGTCACTAAAATTTAACATTAAAATAGGCATAGAAGAAAATTGGAGGAAAATTGGCACTCTTTCGCTCACTGCGAAAGAGTGATTATAAATGATTATAAAGCATTATATAACGCTTTATAATCAATATCGCTCTGTGCAAGAGAGATTATCTCCTACTTCTATTTGAGTCAGGTCATGCTAAAAGAGGATAAGTCTAAAAATTGAAAAATGAGTTAATAATTGTTTTGATGTTTTATGAACAGGTTTTAACTATTTATGATAAAATGAAACATAACAGACACTTGGTTACCACAGCAACTGCAATCGATTGTAGAGCTGTTCATGCTAGAAGGAATTGAGTCACTGACTTATCCTCTTTTAGCATAAAAATTCCTCTTATGCTGTTTATCATAGTATATATTATATATTTACATCATCATATTAAATCCTATTGAAATTATGATAAAACAGCTGTTAGAAAATGCACATTTGACCGCAAGCCACGCTAGAATTAAATTGTTTTATGGATGTTTTGTAAAAAAACTTTGTTTGGATTTATAAATTAAAATTAAAAAAAAATATATACTTTTATTGTAACATCTCGTCAGATTGAAAGTTTTCATGAACTGACCAAAATAAATACAGCAAGAAAAAAAAAATTACCCATACCCCTTCTTTTTTATTAAAATACTGCCTTTTTTATGTTTTACTTTATGTCTTGTGTTCTTAGTTTTATGCTATTGTATTTTACAGTATAGCTAAACCTAAATAAGAATTTATTTTATAAACCAACTTTATGTTTTGTGTACTTACTCTTATCATAAATAAGTGAAATATGGAAATAAATTCAGAAAAAAGTGCTGAGTTTCTGAAGAAAAAGTCAGTAAAGAAAGAAAAGGAAAGCTGATCCAAGTCTTTGGAAGAGAAACATAAAAGTTGCCAGAATAAAAGGTGAAGAACTTGTTAACTACCAAGGAAATACTGTACCTCCAAAGTACACTGGCTTAACCTGCAGGTAAATTTTTTTGTATTCAATGTTACAAATATTTTTACAATTTCATTTTTACAGATAAAAATTTTAATAAAAAAACAGTATAAAAGTATTTGTTTTTTTTTGCTGCAAAAGAAACAACTGTCATGAAAAAATTAACGAAGAGGATCAAATGGATATAATAAACCATTTCCATACCTTCAACACTAAAGATGAACAGGATTTGTTCATACAATCCTTGATTGATTCCTAAGAAATAAAGTAGAGACAACTCAGGATGGAAAAGGATTTTTAAAAAAAGTGATACTTTTAAGTTTCACGTTATGGTGGGTTCCAATCAAATGCAGGTATGTTTTAAAGTTTTTTTAAGTTTACACATTGTTACAAAAAAACTTTTTTTGTGTGTTCATAACAATAAAAGTAACAAAGCACACATTTTGTTTACCACCAAGGCCTAGCAGGCAAGGGTCCAGATGTAGTATGCTCCTTTCTATTTAACTATTTAATGAAGGTAGAGAAGTAATTTACCAAACTCCACTTATTCTCAAACAATTGTTGGGGCCAAAATAAAATTATCTAAACTCCTCTTAGCCATAACTGATTTGAAGAAATTTGAAAAAATTGAGCAATTCTAACCAATAAGAGGACACTCCTTTTTACCGTGTGACAGCACAATAAAGCACAATAAAGCGAGAACTAAAGCGACACGATAGGCTGTTCATAGTAGACCAAGTATGTGATCTTAGACATCCTCCAAAAATGATAAATTTGTGGTACAAAAAGTTAAGTCCTCAGAAATTTTAAACTTCCAGACGTGGTGGCCGCAATTTTACAAAAAAAGTTGTGTTTCCAATAAAACCAAAGATAAGCAAGTTAAAAAGGACAAAAATCAGTACTTTTCAATAAGCAATTTCATGCACTGTACATATGATATAAAACTTCCATCTTAGGTTATTAACCGACCTTTCATTGATTCTATAATGAATCATAGCTTTTCCTTTAGAGCAACTGGTTGCCTAAACTTATATTTTCCAAGTAAAGCTTACACTGCAGGAAAAGTACCAATAAGTATTGAAAAAATGGCAGACATAAAAAAACTACAACCCTACATTCCAGTGGAGTTTGAAAACTTTTATGCTGAAATTTATGTGTTCAACAGCAGAAGTTGTTGAAGTTGAAAATGATGATTAAGTCTTTGTTGCTCCTATTGCTTATCTCAGACTAAAAAGATTTCTTTGAAAATAGCATATATTTATAAAACTAGTACTTTACATATAGGAGTGTATGCAAATATTGATTTCTTGTTGTTTTTAGTAAATAACATTATTTTTTAAACACATTTATCTGTATTTTTTTCAAATTACGCTAAAAGGGAATAAGTCAAGCAACTTTAATGATTTTTTTTCATATGAAAGGATTGTAAATGTCATTAATCAAGTGTGTTTAATTTTCATGATAACTGGGGTGATAGAAAATTTATATACAAAAAATTACATGTTTTTGATAAAAATAAATAAAAATAAAGATAATGCAAAGTTTTATTCAGTTTTCTCAAAACTATGTGTTGTTGACTACTCCCCTTTTAGAATGAACTGATTCATTTATACTTTTAACTTAGCGTGACAATTTGCAAACAGCCCATTTTCAAAAAAAAAAAATATTCTCAGTTAAATACAGCAATTATTATATTTTTATACTATTATAAAAATAATATATTAAATATTTTTATTATAACAATAAAATAAGATTTTCAATCATTCATAAAAAAGAGGTTTTTAACCACCAGTATATGAAAGTAATTTAAATAAGTTAAGCAAAAAAAAATGATAGAGTTTATGTAATAAATTCGAGAATGAAGCAAATGGTAATGAAGTAAACTGTCGTAAACAATAAAACTATTTTAAATGCTTATTCAAAATTAAAATGATTTATGAAATTTTACTATATGCATTACCCAAATTATATCATGATTATTTATAAAATCTTGTTTTTCAAAACTCTGTTTTTTTTTCAAACGGTCAAACATGACCAGCAAGAATTTGTTTTGGGAGGTAAAATAGCAATTTTTGTACATACAAAAAGCTTTTCTTGTCCACAAAAAAAAATTTCTTTAGACACCTTTCCAAATTTGCATAAAGTCTTAAATAACGCTACAACTAAATTAAATCTATTATAACACCTTTGGGAAATTTGGGGGAGGTATCTATGTAACTATATTATAGATAGATAGATTATTTCCCCTCCTTCCCACAAACTTTTTTATATATTTAATAATATTATCTTTTAGTGGTTTTTAATAAAAAATAAAAGTTTTATTGTTAAAAATATTAGCTTTTTATTCCTTATTAAACTGTATTTTACATTTTCAGGAAAATCTTCTGTGTAAAACTTGTGGAAACAAAGCAATCAAATACTACTGGCTTGCGAAAGTACATTTAAAGACAACATAAAAAGTTGTTCATCAAACCTCAAAAGTAAGAAGATGAGCGGAGATAGACCTAATTGAGGCAGGTTCTTTTGGATCAACGAGAGAGGTAACCTTCAAACATTTTATTTCTAAAAGAAAGCGGATACACTAAAGTGGCCCTTTCAGGATCAGCGTCAATTAGTAGTTGATCATGAAACCATTACTTTGATTGCTACTGAGTGCTTGCTGTTCAATTTTGCTGATTCTGAAAATGTTAGAAGATTTATGAACAGTATATTAACAAACACCACACGTTTATATCCTGAGTCATTTAGAAAAATACCTAAAAAACTATGTGTCATTGATCAGGCATCAAATATAACATGCGCATTTAACGACAGTGTATCTTTAATAACTAAAAAAGAAAGCCCTGTTACATGCAACAATCACAAACTTAACACTACACTGCAAAAAACAATTGAGAGCACACAGGAACTGAAAGATGCCTTTCATAAAGGCAGCTCACTAACTACCCATCTTCATAAATTGACACCCCTTAGTGCTTCAATGCGAGTTACCTCAAAAAACTCTTCACCGTAACCACAAGATGGGACAGTCATTAGGAAATGCTGCACACTATGCTTTGACTGAAAGTCTCACTTATTTACTTAGCACTAGACTATTAACTCCATCTGCACTAGACTATTACCTCCATCCTTTTTTTCATGGACATCTTCTTGATGTTAATGATAAAAAATATCCAAAAACTCATTGACAACCACCCCACAACCAAAAAATACTTTCAGAATTCTTCATCATCTGCCTCAAGCTTTAGCAATGCTGGTAACAACTCTGAAGATGGTAAACACAAAATTGGGAGGAAGATAATTATAATGTTATCTTAGCAAAGTACATAATACCCACCTATTAAATTGGAAATGGACAAATACTTAAATACAAGAAGATCCAAAAAATGGAGGTAATACTAACAGTTTGGCATGGTGTAAGCAACATGCAACTAAACTGTTTACCCTTTCAGGTGTTGCAAGATCCTAGTTGGCAACTCCACCAAGATATGCAGGCTGCCCGTCTCAATGGTCTTGTGCAAATTTATTTGAAAAATTTAAAATTCTATGTTTTGATGATATTTTTTGATATTTCCACTGAACTTTTATTTTGTTCCTTCTTTATTCCAGGGATAGTAAAAATACTTGTTTTATTTAAACATTTTTTTTCAAATCAATTTTTATATTTTTTTGTTTGTTTATTTATTAATTTAGTTATTAATTAAATAAATGATATAAAAATGTTATTACAACATTTTGTATATATATTTATATAACAATGATAATTATATACATTGTATAACAGTATTTTTATATTTTTGTTTTATTAAAGCAACTGATTATATTATAAAAAAACCACGCACAAATGCTTTGATGTAACAATGGGAAGTTACGACGGGGCAGAAATTTGCGAATTTGTAGGTTTATATATTTTAAATATTTGTAGGTTTTTATATTTGTAGGTTTATATATTTTAAATACCCTAGCTAAAACAATCCAAATTAATCAATTAGGTCTTTATCGCGACGACGGTTTAATAATAATGCATAAAAATTCAGAGCCACAGCTCGATAAAGTTAGAAAAAAATATACACACATATATATATATATATATATATATATATATATAAATATTTCTTACAGGGTTCGATTTAATGGTGGTACATTGCCACCCCTCGGAACATTTTTGAGACCTCCTAGAAGAGGGCAACAAACCATTTTTGATTTTTTCATTACAAATGAACAATGGTTGGTTGCTCCCATAAATCAGATCTCAAAAACAGTCTGGAGGACGGCGATGTCCGACCGTTAAATTGAGTCCTGTTCTTATTCCCAAATTAACTATAAATTTATAAATTTTAAAATAATTTCATACTTGACAAGATGTTCCAAAAAGATGACATTTGTTGCACAAGCCACAAACGTTAAAAAGGTTGCTGAGTATACAGTTAGTTTCATCCTTTATTTAAAATAAATTATTCAACATTTAAACTAACATTTAAAATTATTCACATTTAATTCAAACTAAATAAAAAATTCTTAAAATTCTTAAACAATTTCTAATATTGCAACAGAAATCATATATGATATTAATTTCATTTTCTTTTTAAAATATTACACAGTTACTGTTTAACTTTTATTGCTGACTAAAGTTTACACTATTGCTTCAAATTAGTAAACACAAATTAGTAAACACAAATATCTTATTTAGGATTTTTCGAAGATTAAAAGAATCCTATGCAATTGATATAACTTTAAAAAACTGCTTGTGAAAATCCATTTAGTCATTCAGTTAGTAGGCAGTAAATTCATTGTGACCCACAGTCAATTGTTTCAATACAATTGTGACAATTCGCAGTATTTTTCAACTAAAAAAATTTATTTTTAAATATGAATAGTAATAATAAATTTATTAAATTCGGAGTCCATTATGCACACATTCACATAGTCAGAGGGCTTTGTGAAAGTGTAGTGGGTTTTTAAATAATCCACAACAACTCAGATTTAGTAGAAACCTTCCAAAATATATCACAAGTATAAAGTTTAAAAAAGTTTTAAATAATAAGTTTATGTTAAAAGGAGGAAATTTTTAATTTGCATTGTTGCAATGTTGATTTTATAACAAAAATTATTGTTGTTCATAAGTTTTATAATAAAAAACACTACTAAAATACAACTTGTTTTGCAAAATTTTGTAAAATCAATATAAAGTTAATCTATTATAACAATTTCAACTGTTATTGCTAGAATTTCACTCTAGTGAACCATTTTTTTTGTTTTGTTTGCAACTAAAACTATTAATACCTTAAAGTGAAGCAAGCAGACCATATAATTAAATGCTTTAATTTGATCAAATATAAATAAAACAATAATAATAGGTCAAACCATCTAAATAATTTAAAATTATTTATTTTATTTTGATAATATGGCATCGACTTTGTTTTAGATATTTTTTTTTGACACTTAACATGTATATATTAATTAAATCAAAAAAGTAAATAGAAATATAAAATTACAGTAAACTCCCAATAATTCAAACCTTTGATAACTCAAACTTTCAGTAATTCAAAGCATTTTCAAGTCCCCATTGAAATCAATTTCTCATAAAAATCACTTTATAACTCTAACCATTTTTTATGTTCCTTTAAAATTGAAGTTATTAGGAGTTTACTATATTAATAAACTTTACTAAAAATTTACTATGTTAATAAAGCTTTTAATTATTTGAAATAAAGTTTAAACTAAACATAAAAATTTGCTGTTATTTTTTATAAAAACAAAAGATAAAAAGACAAATTTGCTTTTATAAAATTATCATTAAATTATCCAAAATTATCTATGAATATTCTGTTTCCGTAAATTGACATTTTAAACAAGTGTAAAACACAGTTTGCCCTTCATCCACAGATCTTGTTTGTCTTGTTGTATATGTCATTTTTCTATAATTGCATTGCGGACATCTTCTTTTCACATATGGCCCGCATCTCTCAGAAAGATTCTTTAACCTAGATATTTCTTCAAAACTCTTTAACTTGTCTTGATTAAAGTCTTTATATGAGTGTATTTCAATATTTTCTAATGCTGATATATCAAGAATGGTACCACAAGCTTTGCATGTAATTTTTTTTGATTGATCAGGTAAAGATAATATTGCACCACAAACTGCACAAAAGTTTGGATCACATTCAAATAAAGTTAGATTTTTTCTTTCCATTTTATATTAACAAATAATTCTGAACTGTATACTCTATATACAATATATATATATATATATAATATATATATATATATATATATATATATATATATATATATATATATATATATATGTATATATATATATATATATATATATATAATATATATATATATATATATATATAAATATATATATATATATATATATATATATATATATATATATATATATATATATATATATTATATATACCTATAGGTATGCTAATGTATATATATATATATATATACATATATATATATATATATATATATATATATATATATATATATATATATATATATATATATATATATATACATTAGCATACCTATACGTATATATATATATAAATATATATATATATATATATATCTTATACTGCTGATTTAGGTGAGCAGTCTGACATCATACTGAAATAGCCTGTTGCCGGGGCTTCAATACATACAACGACTGACAAATAGCCTGACTCGCAATGGAATGCTGCTACATCGGCTAAGGAATTGGCATGGGGCAGCAATCTTTTCATTCATTATTCTTCTTTTTTTTTTCTGAAAAAGTTATATAAATGAAGATAAGCAAAAAAAGTGAGCAAATGATTATATAAATACTATATTGGAGATATATATTATATATATATATATATATATATATGTATATATATATATATATATATATATATATATGTATATATATTTAAACATCTTTAAAAAGTATTCTACACAATAGAGTGCTCAATGTTCTTAAAAGAACAGAGCAATTATATATTAGTAGAAAATCACTTAACAAAAATTTTTTTCCATTTTTCTCTGTGTTTCATCAACAAAGATTCATCAGAAAATAATATATATATATATATATATATATATATATAAATATATATATATATATATATATATATATATATATATATATATATATATATATTATATATATATATATATATATTATATATATATATATATATTATATATTTACATATATATATATTATATATATAAATATATATATATATATATATATTTTATATATATATATATATATATATATATATATATATATATATATATATATATATATATATATATATATATATATATATATATATGGTTGTCAAAAAGTTTATCTCCTAACTAGTTGTCAAAAAGTTTTGTTGACAAAAATTAAAAATTAAAATGCAAGAACGGAATTTTTTTGTTACTTGATAGACTGCCTGCCCCAACCAAACCCTCAGTCGATGTAGCAGCACTCCCTTGTGAGTCAGGCTATAAGATAGTTGATGCAGCAACACTCCATTGCAAGTCAGGCTATTTGTCAGTCGATGTAGCAGCACTCTGTTGCAAGTCAGGTTATTTGTCAGTCGATGTAGCAGCACTTTGTTGTGAAACAGGCTATAAGATAGTCGATGTAGCAACACTCCGTGCATGATTTACAGTAAAAAAAATAAAAATAAAAGCATTTTATTAAAAAAAATAAAAATAAAAACATTGTTTATATTATTAAAAACATTTAGAATGTTTTAAAAACATACAGAATGTTTTAAAAACATTCTGGTCAATTAAATTTGCGTCTTTGCGGTTTTTTTAAAAAAGGATTAATTTGTAATTAAATTAATGGTTTTAACTTTCTGAACACGCAAATGTTGGACGAAAGTCAAAAGTAATTAAAAGTGATGTATACTGGCATAAGAATAATTTTTTTCCTTCCGTACTCCCAAATGCAACATTCTCTCTCTCTCTCTCTCTCTCTCTCTCTCTCTCTCTCTCTCTCTCTCTCTCTCTCTCTCTCTCTCTCTCTCTCTCTCTCTCTCTCTCTCTCTCTCTCTATATATATATATATATATATATATATATATATATATACGCACCTACGGTATTACTTACGGGGACAAATTTTACAAAAAAAGAATACTACAGGGTCATTAGCATTATCGGGGACATTTTGTGTAATTTTTTGTCCCTATAAGCATTGTTTTTTTGTAAAAAAAAATGTCCCCGTAAGCAACTTCTATAGAGAGCAAAATGTACATACATTGACTATCAAATAGCCTGACTTGCAAGGGAGTGCTGCTTCATCGACTGAGGGTTTGGTTAGGGTCAGCATCAAGGTCAGTCTTAGGATTAGGGTTACGACAAGGTTTAAATATGGTTATATTATTGTAATCAATTGTTTTTGTATTTTATATATATATATATATATATATATATATATATATATATATATATATATACTTATAGAACTCTTATATGTTGTCCGAAAGTTTTTTCCGTATTTTGTTGACAAAAAGTAAAAATTAAAATGCAAGACCGGAATATATTTTTTTATTAATTGATAGACTGCCTGCCCCCAAACAAACCCTCAGTCGATGAAGCAGCACTCCCTTGCGAGTCAGGCTATAAGATAGTCGATGTAGCAGCACTCCATTGCGAGTCAGGCTATTTGTCAGTCGATATAGCAGCATTCCCTTGTGAGTCAGGCTATTTGTCAGTTCATGTAGCAGCACTCCGTTGCAAGTCAGGCTATAAGATAGTCGATATAGCAACACTCCGCGCATGATTTACAGTAAAAAAAATAAAAATAAAATTATTTTATTAAAAAAATTAAAAATAAAAACATTTTATTAAAAAAAATAAAAATAAAAACATTGTTTATGTTGTTAAAAACATTCAGAATGTTTTAAAAACATTCAGAATGTTTTTAAAAACATTCTGGTCAATTAAATTTGCGTTTTTGTGGTTTTTTTAAAAAACGATTAATTTGTCATTAATTTAATGGTTTTGACTTTTGTCCAACACGCAAATGTTGGACGAAAGTCAAAAGTAATTAAAAGTGACATATGTGTTGGCGTAAGAATCACTTTTTTCATTCCGTGCTTCCCAAACGCAACAAACTATAGAACTATATATATATATATATATATATATATATATATATATATATATATATATATATAATATATATATATATATATATATATAATATATATATATATATATATATATATATATATATATATATATTATTTGATTCAGTTGCTTTAAATATAATATTGGTTGTAATATTAGATTGTGCAAAATATTTTCACTATATCATTATTTGAAAATGTTTATGTAATGAATGCGGATACTTTTATAACTTTTTTTATTATATAATTATATTTATTTGTTCCCAAATTTTTTTGTCTTTCTACCCAACGCCTCCCTTTTGGTCTACTATGTTATTGGTGAAATAACATAGTAGACCAAAAGGAAGGAGGCAAAAAAAAAATACGTAAGAAATTATTAACTATTTTTATTAATAATTGCATAACAATAAATAATAATTATTATTAATAATTATTCAATTGTTAAAAAGCAACAGGATCTTAAATTACAAAGTGCTAAAAGATTGGGGATAAAAAACATAAAGGAATAGAAAGGTAATATGAAACAATTAAGGCTATTTGAAAAATGTGTAGATGACATGGCCTAATTGAAGCTTAAAAACTATATATATTTATGTGCCCCTTAATTAGAAAATACACTGAAAGGCTTAAATGGTATAAGAAAGCTGAATATGAAGAGATGTATATCATTCAAAAACATACAACAAAAAGATTTTTATATAGAAAAAAGTAAAGATAAATGGTTACAAAGTAAATATATGACCAGCAGTATTGAAAAAGAAAAACAATTTAAAAAAAGGACATTGGTGGAAATCGAAAACACGCTTTTCCTGGGAAGGCTTGAAATGATACTCTTTTATAAAGAATTTAATTTTTTCATTAATTTTAGGAGCTACGCTTCAAAATTACAAAAGAAAGGAAAACTACCAATGTTATAAAACTAGTGACACTCAAAAAAACTTAGAAAAAGCAGTAAATAAAGTGGGAAGTATTTTACTTTATTTAAGGATACCTCTTGATTCTTTGGACATTCAACTTTTAGCTAAATGTAATGAAAGGAAGATAACTGACTCTTAATTTAAAAGGAATGGAGCCTGGAGTAGATGTCGTTTATTCTTTTATAAACGGGCATCATTTGATGAAAAGGGTTGATGATACTATAAAGCATAGTAGGGCTTTAGTCAACAAAGAAACCCTAAAAAAAATAAGGATATTCAAAGCAGTCAACTAGTATAATGTTTTCTGGTAACGCTGTCTGAATATTTTTTTGTGCCCGTGGTTATTTATAAAGCAAAGAATCTTTACTAGGGTTGGACTCAAAGTGGATTATCTAAAACTGTACATAATATCACCCTTTACTGGTGGTTTGACGGTAGAGCATTTACCAGATGGTTAATGGAGGTATTCTCACTTGTTGCTATTTCAAAAACTGGAACAACATTGCTGATTTGTGATAATCTTGGTTCTCATTTTTTCTCCAGAAGTTATTGAAGCCATGATTCAATATAACATCAAATTTATAACAATACCCCTATCTCTGCTAACCACTAGATGTTGCTGTATTTAGAGGAGGAAAGCAATCATGGGGGAGTATTCTTGCAAAGTGGAGAATAAAAAGTTGTAACAAAGGGGCTATTACAAATGAACACATACCTACACTTTTAAAAAAGTTAAACAAAACTTTGCAGCCATAAGATTTAAATTTGGGATTTCAAGCAACAGGAATCTAACCTGTGAATAAAACAGAGGTGATAAAACATTTTAAGCGAAAAAATAAAGATCCTGGTGGTAAAGAAAACAAAATAATTCTTAACTAATCTGTTTTAGATATTATTAGGAACAATCTAAGCTTAGATACAAACCCACTTGCAAAAAAGAATAACACGTGGTCCAAAGGTGGAACCAAGAAAAAGAATTGATTTTTAGATGAGTCAATACTATCAGTGCAACAGTGCTCAACAACAAAGACATCGTCTGGTACTGTGAAATTGGTATGTGGTATAGTGGTAGAGCGCTCGCTTTATAAATGAGAGGTTCCGAGGTCAATTCCCACCACGTTACTGGTAGTACCGCGCTCAACTTGTTTCACTGCGCGTGTTTTGGAGTTATAGAGTTGAGAGAGGGTTATAACCACAATTAAGTAGCCTCCTCATCGGTAGTGACCTTTTCGGTCTTGGGGAGTTGGAGTAACCAAAAAAAAAAAAAAAACCTGTAACAAAAAATGGGTGGATTTAAGCAACAGCGAGTGGATTCAATATGACAAATGCAACAAACCTTACCACCTCCAGTGTTGTAGATTATTTACCTTATCACAACCAGTGATGATTGATGTTCTGTTTTGAGCAGGACAACATTGTAAATATTGTGTATATAGTAATGTGTTGAAAAAACTAAGCTTTAAACTTAGTATGTAAGCCAAATTAAAATAAAAGGTCTACTACATACAAAAAGTGTACTATAAAATACTGTTAAAGATCAAATAGTAAACAGAAAGTGTTATCTATTTGGTCTTTAAAAAATGCTCATAACCACCCCCGTTGACGTATATATACAATATGTCAAAATTATCACCATGTTTGAACAAAGAAACATTTTTTTTTAATAGAAAAGCTGCTAAGAAAAACGAAATTTTAGTTTTATTAATTACATTTAAGACTCGGCTAACTGAAGATATTGCTTTTTATTTAATTTTAAGGATATTAAAGCTTTTTTTAAATTTTTATATGAAAAGCAAATGGTAGCAATAAGTCGCAAATGAAAACAAATAACATTTTGTAGTAAATTATTGACTACTATGTTATTTGTTTGTAATTAAATCTAAGCATTTAACACTAGCAACCAATTTTTGGCATTCCTCTGATGTAATTGAAAACATTAAAACAGCCATGGTCAAATTGTAAAAAAAAAAATAGGCGTGGTCAGTTACAGTGCGCGATCGCACGCCATTCCTGTCCAAGCCTGTAAACTGACCACACAGTTCACATCTTTTAACTTATGAAGTGTTTCAATAGTTTGCAAGAAAAAGCTAAACTTATCTACTAAGAAAAAAAAAATCTTAAAAAAAGGAAACAAAATTGTAAGGAAATATCAAGTTAAATTAAATAAATTAGAAAATTTAATGATTAAAAAAAGCAAATCAAAAAAAAAAAATGTTTTTTTTGTACAATTTTTATACAACTTTTGTATTATTTTTTTTTAGAGTTGTTGAAAAATAAATTATCTTTTATAACAATTTAATAACAATTGAAAGTTTGACATGCAATTTGTTCACGACTTTTATCAATTCGTATAATTAAGAAACTAATTTGCTATGTATGCAAGAACTATGAGAAATTTTGTTAATTTTTTTTCTTACATTTATTCATTTTGTACATCTTTTCGTTTTTTAAAATGTTTTTGCTATATTTGACTTTTTTTTTTCTCAATACTTATATAACAGGAAAATAATAAAACAATTTGTTATTTATTTATTTAAAATATTATTTGATTAATAAATTTTGTTAATGATGGAATAAGTTGAATAAAAGAATAACATAGTTTCTTTAATAAATGTCATTACCACATTTGATGCATGTCTGAAGTTGTTTCTTTTATATTGCCCAATTTCAAATGTTAATACAAATTACAAGAGATAATGAACGATTACTGTTTAAAAAATGTGTTGAAAAACTTTTAAAAAAGTTTTAAATAGGCTCCCGAAAACGTTAAAAAAGTTCAGTAAATTAACAATGCAATAGCCCACAAGCTCTTGGAGCATCATCAATAACAATAATTCATCAGGAAATAAATTATTGGGTTTAAATGCACAATTTCCAACAAAGGTGCAGACTATTTCAATAAGGGTATTGAAAACAACAAAATATTTTATATTTAAATATTAAAATTAATAACTTTTTATTTTTTTACATGAAAAACTTGTTAAAAATTTTTTTTTTTACAAATAAATAGCAATTAGTTTTCTAGCTTTCCTGTGCATTGATAAAAACGGTAAAGCAAAAACATATGAAAAACAAAAAAAAATTGTCAATGTTTCTAGCACAAATTATAAAGTATTTCTTTAATATATTGATTTTAAAAAGTTGCAAAAAAACTGCATATCAAAATATATATATTTTTTCCTTTTATTCTTATCTGCTTTTTCCCTCAACTTGTATCAATTTTGGTGGTTGAAAATAACGAATGCCCTGAAAATAAGAAAATAAAACCAATAAAATATTTAGGTATATTATTATTAGGGTATTTTGCTTTTCTTAAAGAATCTGGAGTATTTCCTAAAGAAAAGTTTTTAGAAAATAACTAAAGTAAATAATGCAAAATGGAAATCCTGAGCAATGCTAGCTCTTTTGGCATTTATTCTTCAAAAAGAAGAGACTTGCTACTTAACATTCATAGATTCATCTCATACAAATGGACCATTAGTTTACTGACCAAATTTACAATGCAGATGATTATCAGAAGCTATGTTGCAGTTTGCATGGTCAAGATAAAGCATTAAACTCAGTGAAAAAATTTATAACCAAGAACTGTCAAGACTGGAAATTCCCAGAACAAATCAGTGTGCAGAAAAAGCAATTAAATGACTTCAGAATCTTTTTGACATCTGTAAAAAAAAAAATAGAACCTCTAGCTTAGACTTATTTTATCTAACAAAGCATATGAATTCTATACTATGCTTTAATTAAGTTGAATACTACACAACATTTTTTCGATATATACAGTAGCTTTTCGTACTTTGTAGAACTTTGTAATATTTAAGTTTGTTACATTTATTTGTAATTTAGAGTGTTATAATATAACAATAAACTGTTAAATGCTTAAAAACTACATAAAAACTCTCCAACTAAAAAAATTAGAATTAAAAAATAACAACCTTCAGCATTTGAAATTTTATCCATACACATATATTATACATGCGTATGGATAAAATTTCAAATAACTTTATGATTGTTATTTTTTAATTTTAATTTTATCACCATATATTATATGTTAAATTCGAATTTGTAGGTGACTTTTTACAACAAGAGATTCGAATGTTTTTTTATTACTTTTGTACAAATAATCATTGATTTATGAACCAGGAACAAGAGGTAACAAAAAAGTCATAAATCTAATATATATATATATATATATATATATATATATATATATATATATATATATATATATATATATATATATACATATATATATATATACATATATATATATACATATATATATATACATATATATATATACATATATATATATATACATATATATATATATACATACATATATATATATATATATATATATACATACATATATATATATATATATATATATATATATATATATATATATATATATATATATATATATATATATATATATATATATATATATATATATATATATATATATATATATATATATATATATATATATATATATATATATATACAATTTACTCTGCGTAGTTGAAAACTATCTTACTCTGTGTAGTTGAAAAATAATAAATTATCTTTAATTTTGCAATTTTATTTGACTACTTTTACTTTGCTAATTTTTAAAAATAAGTTGTATGAAAGTCGTAAATATAACCAGGGTCACGAACTGTTTGTTTTCGGTGATATTGCCGGATCTTGTTCCGTTGTTTTAGCATTCACTTGCAGATAATTTAAAATTTTAATGCCTTTGTCAGGTTTTCGGGTTAAAGAATTTAATCTGTTGCTAAAATAAATTCAGCGTAATTATCCTTGAAATATAAAGTTTGCATTTCTTGAACCAAAATACCACATATTGAAACAAGACTCAGAAATAAATTTTAGAAGTACTAAAGTCCGTTACTACGACGCACATCTATAGCAAGTAGTAGGGGAGATAGGAGGTGCTTTGATCGTCGGGGTACATTGATCTTTTAGTGTTTACTCTTTTAGTTTTTTTCCAAAACAAGTGGCGGTTTGATTTATATATTCTAGAGTAAATAAGAAATCTTTTATTTGTGAAATTTTTTCATAAAATTTATGCAACGGGTTTAAAATAAGAAAATCGTGTTTTTCATCATGAAAAGTAGTTTTATCCAAATAGCCTAGTAATTAAATTAAATCTTTATTGAAATCACTATATGAATACAAAACCATCCTATTATTTATGTATATGCCTTGGCTATATAAATATTTGTAATTTGTAGTTTGTGCTAGGTTCAAATATGAGATATAGCTCCCGTTATGTTGTCTGTACCTGTTGGGGTACATTGATCTTTTAGCGTGTGGGATACATTGATCGTTATAATAATATTTAATATACTATCATTGAACTAGTTCTAACTAAAAATAATAAAATTTTTGCCATATTATTATTAATTATAAGTATTTAAAAGTTTTATTTTCAGATTTGTTTAGCAAAAATTAAATAAAAATTTGGCCAGCCGTATGTGGTTGTGTTTATAATGAAGTTAAGCTTTTTCGACAGCATCAAACTGTCTTTTCACAATGCAAAGTTCTTTAAAATATAATAAATTTGAACATCTTGAAAATCTATAAGAAACTCGTTTGTACAATTAAAATCTTTTTGAAGTTTTTGAAGGTGTATATTGATTATACACTACGAAATTCTACTCTTTTTGAAACTGTTTTTTTGCGTCAACCGATGACTTAATGTTTCTAATACTTTTTTAGTTTTTTAGTAAAAAACATAACATATTTATAACTAACTATATACGTTAGTAACCTGATACATTTCCTTTATTTTTCAATCATTATTATATATAAACATGGTAAATAAAATGTTATATTGATATCTTTTATTATAATATTTATTGACTTTTTTGAGCTTTTACTGTTTTACTATCATACGACCTTTGTTTTTAAGCTTTATCTTTTTGTAATAATTCTACACATAAAATATAAATTTTTTTTCATTTAAATATAATAGTTTTAAACACGCAATCAACGTGCCCCAATGAGATCAAAGTACCCCAACTAGAAGATTAAAGTACCCCGTAGTATGGGGTATACTGATCGTTTGCAAGGGTTGCATTTAAATACAAAAATATTATACTTACAGACATTTTTTTGCAAACATTTCTTAAGATTTCTGATGAAAAAATTGTTGCACTAGACTTTAAATGTGAACCTCTCAGCAGAAATGTGCAGAACTATGTTTTTAATTATGCTTTATTGCCAACATTTTATTGATTTTGTAAAAAACTGTTTATAGGATCAAAGTGCCCCATAGTGCAGATCAAGGTGCCCCATATACGGGGCACCTTGATTCTTTGTAGGTGATGTTATAAAGTTGAGTTTTAGCTTACTAAATATTATTTGTACCAAAATTAGCTTGTTGATTTGAATAAAGAAATAAATATTCTTTTTAAAATATCGAGAATAATAGTGTTGTCTGCAATGGTTTTCAAGTAATCAATCATAAACCCTGAAAAGGATCAAGGTGCCCCCATCTCCCCGACGTCTTGGACGCACGCCTATAGTAATTTAAACTTTAAGTTTAAACTTAAGTTTCATTTTTCGTTTTCATATTCTCAGAACTTTGACACTCAGATAGAGTTATTGTACTTTTCAGAGCATGATTGTGCATACTTCTGTTAAAAAATTGACACATATTTGTGTTACCATTAACTCCCAAGATAACGTTTTGCTATTCATTTTTAAAGTTTGTTATAGAAAAAAAATGGTACTAAACTAAACCTAATTACCGGCCACTTATTTAGTTAATTATTATTTTGTTTTGAAATAATTGAGGATTTTCTTTGTAATTTTGAGTATTAATATTCTTTTTTTTTTTTTGATTTTTAATATTCAACCACTTGAATCTGATTGATTGATTATATAAGTTTAGATGCAGATCAAGCCTTTAATAATTGTAACTGCAACTATTTATTTGAAAAACTTTTTAACAATAAAAATTTACCGATCCCAGTAGTTTGCTACAATCATTATACCGCTCGGGTATTGCTAAATGTAATACCTTACCTAGACATAAATCAAACCTTTTCCTTTTTTCTGAAGCATGAAACAAGAATTCATTTTATCAAAACATTTATAAAATGTCTACTCTGAAGTTTTATTAAGTCAAATTGTTTCAGATTGCAAAGTTGAAGCGACAGTAAATGGTATATACATTGTCATTATGCCTAATGCAGACAATATAATTCTAAAATGTAAATTTTCAACTGACAATCGTTAAGTGCTTACTCCAGTGTTTAAAAAAGTGTAAAAAAATCATTATCATTTTTAACATTAAGTTCTATATAATGGTATGCCGTTGCAAGTCCTTTGTATTCTGGAATTTTAGAGAACAAAGAATGATAATCAAAAACTTTGGGGGGCTTAATGATAAGATGAATTTTGTCTTCTTCAAGCCCCAGTCATGTAAATATTTGTTTTTATAAATTACGAGTGTAAATTATTTTCAATCGGCAAATACAATACTAAAAAAAAAAAAAAAAAAAGAAAGAGCACAACAAAACTGTATTTCTTATTAAAAAATATTCTTTTTAAATAAGAAATACTATACTTGTTTTAAGAAATAAAATTCCCACCCTGCAATTTATTTCTTGTTTTAAGAAGTAAACATCTTAACTACGGACAATGAGTTTACGATTTTGTGAATCTTATAACAAGAAAGATATTTCTTGTTTTAAGAAATAAATGCCTTAAACTATGGATAATGGATTTAGGATTTTTATTTTTAGTATAGTATTCCAAGAAGAATTTAAATTTGATTTTAGACTAATAGTATAAACTATTAGTTTTTACAGACTATGTTTTTTTACCATGTAATTTCGATGATAAAAGAAACAAACTTTTTAAAACAACAACCCTTTACCATATTCCTTCTTTTTTTTTATAAATTTGTCATTACACGTGGGGGTGAAATAGACGTTGGGAGAATTAGAAAAATATGATTTTTTTTTCAAAAAATTCTATTTTTTACAGGCAATTTTTGTACAAAAATTTTATGATTTTTGATGGTTTTTTTTATTTTTTCAAAACATTAACATTTACAGAGAAAATTATTGCCTTAAGAAAGTTATTTATTACATTTTTATTGAAAGAGATTTTTTGCAACGTAAATAACATTTATTAAGCATAAAATTTTATGAAAATTTAGTGGAATATTTCCTGAGATCAGAGTTCAGGCAACAGTGGACAATTTTCATGAGGCTCATTAGGATGATGTATGAAGCGCCTCGTAAAAAAATTCATCGACAAATAAGAATAAATTAATTTGACTGCGCGATAAAATTACAAGTTGTCCAGAAAAATTTAACTAAAACATTTTTTAAAATAATTTAACTAAAAAAACAATAAGGATCACTCGTTTTCACAATAAAACAAAGAATATTTCAAAAGAAAGAAAAAATTAGGCACTATTTAGTGGTACCATTTATAAATTACTATAACCGATATTTTAGTGTTTAAAACCACAGTTTTGTTCACTTTAAAAGCCGTAGCCGTTTTTTTCCGTTGAAGTGGTTTGCCGCACTTCAACAAAAAAGTCACAACCCTGGCTCGCTGCAGTCAAAGGATTAAAGAAAGTTATAAAGTTTTATAAATGTTAAAACTAACAAACATTGAACGAGAGAAACAGCAGCAATTTTTATGCACTACGGTCAAAGTTAGGCAGCTTTTGAACAATAGACTCTTTCTTGTTTAATTTATGTGCATATTATTCTGCATGTTTTAATAGTAAATTTCCTACTCAAGTTAAATAACTGATGGACTAAAAGAGGAGTTACTACGTTTTATTTAAGAATTTTGACTCGTTTTCTTATAGTACATCTCAAAAACCAAACTATGTTTAACTTTTATCTTGTGAAACATCCTAATAAATGTGAAGAAATTGCAGATTGTCTTAAGAAATGGTTAAAATATTGGAATATTTGCGGAGAAACTATATTGCTTAAAAAATTGAAATAATGGAGCAAATATGGCCAGAGCATAAAGTTATTAGGAATTAGAGCTCAAGCTGAACTTGATATAAATAGTGAATTTGAAAATGAGGCAAGTGAATGCGTATAACGAATACGAATAAACATGAGAATATGGCAAGTAGTGAAGAAAGGGAACAAATTGACTCGATAGTTGAAAACGTGGCATTTAGAAGATGAGGATACCTTGCATATAAAGTGCAATTAGTTGTAAAACTTGCATGTCATGATTAGGGTGTCTCAAAAAATTTTTTTTTTGAAATTCAAAGTGTAGAAAAGTAAAATCACTGTGACTAAGTAGAATGAAAACTTCTTTAAATTAACTCGAAGGTAAAGAAAGTGTTTTTAAGCAATTTTAATATAGTAGAATTTTTTAGTTTTTTAAACTTTAGTTTTTGAATACAGAGATTTAAGAATTCAAAACACTGATTTAGATTACATTGGTTATATCCTATAGAACAAAAAGAGATAAACTTTATGTCGCAATTTTATAATAGAAAAAGTTCTAATTTGACATTTACTCTTCAAATTTACTCCACTCTTCAAATTTTGAAAATTATTTTTTTTGAGATACCCTAATGATGGTAAGTGGTTTACTTTTAAAATACGTGGATTTGTAGGTAAAATTTGCAAAACGCCATTTGTGGTATTGGAAAAATTTTTTGACAAAAGTGGTTACACTATACAACTTTTATGAGACTGTTCAACAAAAGGTAACAGAACTTACTTTATGGTTAGAAGACTTTTGTTGATCAAGACATTTATCAACGAAGTGCTTGGAGACCAAAATATTGATTCCCTAGCCAATAGCAAACAGTTATTGCTTCAAGATTTTGTCAACATTCTAGAACCTTTTTGCAATGAAACTGATAATCTCCATAAGGCTGCATTTTGTCAGGTGTTAAACGTACAATACTCGCTTTAGAATATTTCCTTGAGCAATTTCGAAAAACCAAGCTGTAGAAGGTAAATTTCTTGCAGTCATATGCCGATATACGCTTAAAAAATATTTTATCGAAATTAAAAAACAATCCTGTGTGCCAAAATGCTTTACACTTTTAGATAAATGGGCCATACCGTTTACCCACACCTTACGTCACCTGCTGAAGACCTTATTGCAGTTTCTGCAACATCAGCATATAATAAAAGACTATTTTCAATCTGTCGTCTGTTCACAAATGGACAAAGAAATCGAATATCAATATCATTAGCCAGTTTTCTTATAACTAAATTCTCATCTAGATGAAAAAGCATTTATTTGTAAGTTGTATGAGTACGACTGAAGTCAATACGTTATCTATTCAAATGAAAATATATATTCTATATATAAAACTGAGTCTTACTTCTTTTAATTATACATGCCATACATTTTTTTGCATTAAAATTAAACGATATAAAAATTTTTATCCGATGAATGAAAATGGAACTAAATAAAAAACTAAAATTGGTTACTGAACTGAATAACACCTAGAACTAAAACTTTTGCCTCCGAACTGAATAAAAGATATGTCCATTAATTTTTTCTCGACAAAAATATCACTGCAATAGAATAATATGGAATAAAAAACAACTAATTGAGTTACAAGTTACTGACGACGATAAAGAAGTTGTAACTTTATTCAGATGATACTTTCAACAAAATGAAACGAACTTATCCACGGTCATCAATCAATATGATTCAAATTAGCTATTCTTTTATATAATTCTGTTAATACTAGATCAAGTACGTTAGCGGTTTTCAAATTATTAATTTGAAATGCTGATTTAATTAAATTTTGTGTTTTAAAACAGTCATTTTGTGTTCAAAAAGTAAATATCAAAAGACCCAAATACTATTATTTTACCAATTGGTTGCGAACTTCTTTCAATTGAGTATATTATTTTTTGATTAAATTTATAGTCACTTTTACCTGACTTGTAAATGTATCCACATAGTATTTTAAATTTTAAAAAAGAATAACGTCAAGAACTAAAACTTTTAAAAGAATAACGTCAAGAACTAAAACTTTTAAAACGTTTTAGTTTCTAGCTATTCAGTTCAGTTCAGTAAATAATTTTAGTTTTTTATTTAGTTCCATTTTCATTCGTTGAATAAAAGTTTTTATCTTATCTAAATTTTAGTATTTTAAATTTTAAAAAAATGTTCAAAACTTTTAAAAGAAAAAGAAACAAAAAAATATAATACATAAATCGAGCTATTTAAAAGTTTAACTTATTTTGTCTTGAATTTATTCATTTTAATGGTTCCATTCAAAAGATAATAATTTGAAATATATTGATACAACCCCAATGAATTTTTTTACATATGCTCTCGATATCAGGGTTGGCGCGAGTAGGTGCTGAGTGTTAGTGTGTGTCGGGGGTGTCTTACGGTTTTTTTTCATTGAATGGGGGTTATACGAGTACATCAATGATTATCACAATATTTCTTCTGAAAAAATAGAAATTGAAGCAGAAGCCTAAAATACTAAATTGTCATTCCATAAAAGATAACAAAATGACAAACTCTTGAAAATTTGAAGCCATTCACTGCTTCACAACATATTATGTTTTCAATCAGGTTGTATTTTTTAAAATTCAAACAGATTAAAATGCAAAAAAGTAAACCTTTTTTGCATTTTGGAACTTATTCGTGTGATAGAACCCCTTAAATTCGGAGTTTCTGAGGGGTTCCGGGTTCGGAACACCTGAGGGTGTTCCGAACCCGGATATTTTAAATTTAAAGGGTATTTTAAATTTTTCTTAGTTACTTGAAAATGTTAGTTATTTTAATATTAAATACTAAATTCTTTAAAAAGAGTTAAGTACTTTAATATAAGCATTTTTATTTAAACCACTTTAGGTGAAAAAGAGGTTCGGGAACCCCATTTTAAATTTGAGGTTCGGAACAGCGATTAGGAAATGTTCTAAAACCCCGTAGAGTTCCGAACCCTTTGTACACAAAGATTTTCATAACCTTTTTTCAGAACTCCGATTTAACCCTATGGGCATTTGTTTTAAAAAGTTACGTTCTAAATATCTTTTAAACGTCTTTTAAACGTATTCTAAACATTCTGACGTAAGGAACATTTAAAAGACATTTAGAGCGTAATTTTTATAAAAAAAATGCACGTAGGGAAGGGTTACTAGAACACTTTAATTCTTGAAAACTCTAGTTCTAGAAATCGGGGTTCAAGAACCCGCAATTTTTAGAACCCTAAATTTAGGTAGAGGTTTTAATTCTTGATCTTTAATCGAATAGGGTCAAGGAAGTATAAATACCCTCATTATCAAGTATAATATATAAAAAACCGCATTTAATTTATACAAAAATGTTAAAGCTATTACATAAACAAATCAATAGTTAGAAACAATAGAAACATGTGCACTTTTTTTTCAAAAAAAGAAAAAAGAAAATGAATTAAAAAACAGATTCTAAATTTGATGTAAATGAAATAATAAAAAAAGTTTTAAAATACTAAACTTGTTATATTGTCAGTTTGAATGATCTATTAGTAGAATTACTAAGTTTAAAATATAGCTGTAATTATGTATTAATTTTTTTTTATTTACGTATATGTTGACTATTATTTATTGTTATTTTTTCTTCAGTAATTTTTCTTTTAATCTGTATACTCCCACGAAACCTAATTTTTTTTAATTCTAATTTTGTTTACTCCAATTTGGAGTAGGTATTATAAAAACTATATAAATAGTGGAAGTACTGGTACCTACTATTATTGTTCTAGATAAAATTTATATTTACCCATATTACTGTTCTTGAGAAAATTTATATTACCCATATTACTGTTCTAGAGAAAATTTATATTTATCTATAGAAGATGTGTAACCACTATACATATAGTGCGTTTTCCATTTTTCAAAAACGTTTTTTGCAATGGATTCTGTAAAACAAATTTTATGTATTTCAAATATTTATACTTTTTATGCCAATTAAATTGAATGATTGGTATTAAATCATTCAGTCTGCTTTCGGCCAGTCAGTCACAATGATTCTTAGTTTTTTTTAGAAAGAGTTTTTCTCTCGTTGAGCTGTAAAGCTTTATCTAAAATATCAATCAAAGTTTGCTTTATTTAAAAAAATCCTCATCTTCATATTACCATATTTTAATTTTGCTGAGCGGGATGTAGATGTCATATCAGACCGTGGGAAGTAGATGTAAGTCAGACGTAAGTCGGCTTAAGTAAATTTTTCGGCATAAGAAATTTTCTTTTTAAAAACTTTTTTATTAGTTGTTAAGGTGCTTCAAGAAGTCAAAACGGTCTTAACACAGAACACCGCGGAAGTTTACGCTTCCTTTCTTACCAATGATGCATATATGGCCAGAGCCGGCATTGAACCACGAACCTCCATAACTCTAACCACTACACCACGGGTACGTGATTTTTATAAACTAGATGGCTAACTGCATAAAATGAAAAATTCTTTTTGAAAAAATACTTCTCAATTGCCAACAATATATCATTATCTATTTGCGCAATAATTTTAAGATGAGCAAATCAATGTTAAAACATTATTTTGTCAATTTAAGACCTAGTTAAGAAAAACTCTTGATATTGATTTACTCTTTTCAGAACATCTATTTCTTCAGAAAACAAATTATCGATTTTAAATTTGTTTTTTAAAATGTGTTCCTTAAACAAATTTTACAAAATAAATTTTAAGTTGATTGAGACAATATATCCAGTTTGACTTCGAAAACGATTTTATGTTAAAATTCTTATGTAAAATCAACTCTAGTCTCACGATCATTAACACAACAGCAACATTACTAGTGGTGTTAAGTCATTTTTGTAATAACTTTAAAAGTTAAAACAACCGGAAACATGTTTCAAGAGAACTTGAGAAAGCTGTTTTTTTTTAAAAAGTGTCTGTGATTGGTTAACATTATAAATCTGGGTGCGGATTTACCAAACTTTCATAACTCTTGCGTGGCTCAACTAAGGTAACGGAAATCGTACGTTGTTTTCGTAACTATTTGGTATTCACGGATGTTTCGCAGCATTTCCGTAAAGTTAGGGTTGCGCTGAACTTATGCAAAAAAAAAAAACAACAACAACCGAGTTGATTTTTTTTTAAAGAACTAAGTTTTTATAATTTTATAAAATAAACTTTTCTAAAATTGAATTCTACTTCTAACAACTTTAAACAAAACTTCTAACAAATTTAAATTTGGGATTAATACTAATTAATATTTTTTACAGCCTAATAAAATGAAAGTTATATTTTTTTAAAACTCTGCTTTAAAAACTAAATACTTTTAATTGAATATTTTTTAGTAAAAACTATTAGGAAAATAATTTTAAGAAGAAAAGAGGGAAAGGGGTTCAGAATTGATTAATCTACAAAGACATTATTAAGGGCAGGTAAATTTTGAAAGTTGTTTAATATACAATTAATCTCTCATAAATATCACATAAATAGTGCTTATTTAAAATACAAATAATTGAAAGTTTGTATACTAATTTAACCTAAACATGAACAAACTCAAGTTTGGAGTTTGTATAATGCCTAAAAAAGTCATATATAAAACATCAATTAAATCCTTGTAACATTTACCCATGTAACATTTAACAATATATTATTGTCTTTGATTTACAAACAAATAGTTTTAATTAGTGTTCTTTGTACAATACCAAGTCGAAATGGTTGACTTGTGTTAATTCAGCCTGAACATCATGTACATCATCTTCATCATTGTTTTCAAAGTTTATGTCATCTGGAATTTCTAATCCTAAGGAGTTGCAAAGGTTTTCCAGTAAATTGTACGCAAAATACATTTTACAGTATATTGTTAGGGTGAACATATGCTAGGAGCACTGAAGTGCTCCAGCTCTCTTGTGACCTCCAATGGTTTTTAAGATGACCAAAGGATTGCTCTACATCACTATCTACCTGAAAGTAAACTGATGTTAAGTTAATATATATATAATAAGTTTCTGATGTAGTTATATCTGATGTAGATTAAATAGTGTAATCATGACTGATAACAAGCAAAAAGGAAACCTGCATTATATTTTAATGCAGGCTATATTCTTTTTTAGTTCAGAATTAAAAAAAATAAAAATCTTTACCCAGGATACTTTTAGACAACATCTCTAAAAAAGTAAAAAAGATATTTTTAAGTAAGTAGTTTATAAATCAACTCTTTCAAAATTCATTCGTAACAGTCCATTAATAACAAGCATATTTAAACAATAAAAGATCAAAAGATTATTCCCTTTTTGAATTGATCAATAATTTTTACCATTTACTCTTTGAAAACTCCCAGTTACTTTGATAAAACCCTCATTGATATTAGCATTTTTGCTTCTGGCTGCTTCTCAATGTGATTGGTAACAAACCATTGTTAATGCGTTGATAATATCTCTATTTACTTTTAGACAAACGAAATTTTTAAACACGTTTTACATCAGAATAATCATTGAAGCAACATGCTGAGGCTAATGCCAGATTTGATTTTCACCAATTTCCTTTTTAACTAAAACTAAATAAAGCTATTAAAACAACTAAACGAACTATGATCGTAATACTTAATGAGGTATGTACCATTTAACAAAAACTGTGAAATAGAATATTTATAATAATATAGTTGTTTTTTTTTGTTAATATATACAGTGTTTTGTTAATATTTATAAAGATATAATTGCCTTTTATAATAATATGTTGCCTTTTTTTATAATAATTCAATGATTATATATATTACCAAAATCATAACTACATCATAACCATATAGAATCTTTTATAAAAAAAAAAAAAAAAAAAAATATATATATATATATATATATATATAATATATATATATATTACTATAAATAATATATAATATACTATATCTTATTTTATATAATGTTACTATTATTTTATATAATAAGATGTTATTTTATATCAACAATATAATAACATCTTAACATATATAAAAATTAAACATCTTAATGGTTGTCATTAAAATGTTATATCAATATTTATCAACAATATCACATCATTATGCATATAATTTAAATATATAAAGATCCTATTTGATGCTTTTATATTGCTGATATAATCAATCAATCAATCAATCAATCATTTATTTCACTTTATAAAATAAAATTAATACAAAGCTAGGATCAGTCACAAACAGTTATGTAACGGACAAAAACATGACGACCTACAAATATTACCTGTAAATTTGTAAAAGTATATAAACTTAATAGTAAATTAATAATAATAATAAAATTAATAATGATAATAAAGTAGTAATAGTTGTAATAATAACAGTAGTAATAACAATAATAATTATAATAATAACATTAGTAATTTACAACAGTAGCAATAATAAAAATAATAATGTCAATTATAGAGATACTAATGCTTAACAATAACAATATGTGCATAGAAGTGGTCATTTGGGGAAGTGCTATAAATAATACCATATAAGCTATACCTATATTTATTTAAGACACACACATACATTATAATATAATGTATGTGTGTGTATATATATATAATTTATATATATATATATATATATATATATACATATATATGCATATACATATATATATATATATACATATATACATACATATATATATACACATATACACACACACTTACACACACATATATATATATACACATACACACACGTACATACACATACATACATACCTACATACATACATACATAATACATACATACATACATATACACATATATACATATACAAACATACACACAATACATACATATACATAATCACACATTTGCATATATGTAAATAAACACATATAAATAAATAAGTAAACACATTATACATATACATGTACATACACACAATGCACACTCAGGTTCATACAAATATGTAGATATATGGAACAGAAGGGTAAGGAGTAGTAAAAGAGATAACTGAATAGGTTTAAAATAAGGGAAAACTAAAAGCTGTTATATTTTAGAAAAATAGACAGGATTAATTGAAGATATAAGATAGTGAAAATGCTGTGTTAGAATTTTATTGAGTGTTTTTATGAAGGATAAATTTTTTGATATTGGCAATGAAAGCATTTCTAGTAATGTTTGGGAGATTTATTTTTATTCAAAGTGGCAGAGAGTTCCAAGAGTGAATTGATTGGTATTTAGTAGATTGAATACCATATTTGCTAGTTTTTTTTGAAGGCAGAGCTAGTTTATAATAAGATGTTGATCTAAGTTTGTAATTATGGATATCACCTGTGAATTTAAAATAGCTGTTGAATGCAATAGGCATGGTATTATGATGGTATTATGGTATAAGATAATAATAATTGATAATATAACAACATTATTATGGTATTATCATAAACGATGTTTTATTACTATAATTTATAATAATATAACATTCTAATTATTAGGATGTTATTAAGTTATTATCATATGTTAAATTATTATGATGCATTTATATTTGTGTTAATATCTATGATTATTGTTATTTTTATTATAATATTTACAATTTACATACATAAATTGTATATATTAAAATAAGATTCTATATCAATCTGACAATATATAGCTATATATAAATCATAATAATATTACACCATTTCATTTTATTTAGTAGTTTTAACGTTACGCCAAAGTTAAGGCATATCATAACTGAGGAATGGACTTGCAAAACCTGATAATTCACTTTTTCAAAAAATCTGTCTTGCGCACACCACTGGATAGCTCTTGTAATTTTGCATCAGGAAAATAATTCAGGACATGCAGAATCTAATATTTCTATCACAAATTCAGTGGTTAAAATATGCATACAATAGTGTTTATTATAAACTGTAAACAGTTTTTGCCAATTATCTCGAAATGATAAAAAAGTGAATTATCAGGTTTTGCATGTCCGCTCCTCAACTAACGCAACTTTTTTTGAACTTTTTTTGAAAGTTTTTAAAAAGCTTTTATTGAAAGATTTTAAAAAGATTGGTGAAACCGATTTTTTTAGCGCTGAACTTACCAAAAAACTTCCGAAAGTTTTGTTTAACGCAACTGCGCAAGTTTCGTGAATACAAATTTCACAGTTTAGAACTTACGCAAAACTTACGCCAAACTTGCGCAAAAAAAAAGTTTGCTGTATGCCTGTTACTGATGCATTGAAAAATAGCTCCCTGTTACTGATGCATTGAAGAATGCTCCCTGTTACAGACACATTGAAAAATAGTTGATGCAGATTTTTTTTTTGCATTTTCAAAGTAGAAAAAAAAAGGTTTATTTTCATTAGAAAAAAGGGAAATACCAAGAACAAGCACTTAATTATTAAATAATATACGTCTTGTATTAGTCTTTCTTATAATTCCCGTTTTTTAATATAACGGATGTTGTAAATGAAATCCGTACTTGATTCGTTAGAGTTTTCAGTTTCACCGAGTTTTTTTAGTTTAAGCCGATATTTATCGACTTAAATCTAGTTTAATTCAATATATCGGCTTTTTGAAACACTTTTCCTTGATACCTTAATAATTAAAACCATAGTTTGGTTAAAATTATTTGTAGAAATATGCAAGAGTATAATAGTGGTTTCTTCTTTTAGTCTTATATATGAATGGCTTTAAAAATGGTGTAAATTATTTTAAAAATCTGCTGAGTTTTATGACGAATTATTCTACAACGGTGTTTACTTAAAAAATGTATATTTATAATAATTGTAAATGAATTAAATTTAAATTTTTATTTAGACATAATATTTTCATCTATTTCATTTATTATTCTTTTTTTTAATTTGTCTTCAACAGCACATAAAAGTTGCAGACGTTTATTGTTTTTATTTTCTCCTTAATGTTTATTTTGATTCAAATTGGTTTAAACGATTATCTTCTTCACATATAGTTATGAACTCTTCACTTGCAAGTTTATTGGCTAACGTATTCCTAGATAGTTATAATTACTTTATTGAAAATAAAAGTAATCCTCATTTTATAAGGCAGATAATTTTTTTTGTGTTTTTTGTATTTTTTGTTCACTTTAAACTGATAGTATAATTTTCCTTGATTGAAACATCAAAATCAAACACCAGATCAAATAGAAAAGGTTCCACTATGTACAATTATTACATATCAGATAGCGTTAAAATCTCATAACAAAATTTTTTAATTAATTAAACAGTTTCTTGAATAATACACTTTTTTAAATGATAGTTTGTAGTTAGTCCCATGTATTGAAAAAGAGAAAAATGATTTTATTTTTTAATATATAATAATAATAATAGTAGTAATAATAACAACAACAATAATAGTAATAATAATAATAACTAATAAATATGTTCTGATACTAAAAAAGTACTGTATTTCAAAAATTAATTTTAGAAAAACTACAACTTGTATTCTAATAGATTTTTTAAAATTTGTGTTCTGATTTCCTCCAATAATGTTTGTGCAGTTTAAAATTCATTTTTAAGGCCAAAAAAACTGTTATCAATAAAAGAGTTTATTACTTTTTTGTGTGGAACATATTGAGCAAATAAAAGACTTGTAGTAGTTATTAATAATAGCTGCTTTATTTGGTAGTGAATTTGTAAAAAAAAAATTATTTGGTTATTTTGTAGCCATATACTTAGTAGTGATAAAAGCTACACAATAATTTAGCATTGACTCAATAATTTATAAAGGTTGGCAGAATTTTATCTTATTTTTCTTTCAGTGGTTTAAATAATGTTACTTTGTTTGAATATATATGCTTTCAAACAAAACAGTGTTTCTCATAATTTTTCTACTGAAGTCCAGTGATTGAAATAGTCATCTTAAAACTCTCACATTTGATCCAAATGTGAAAGTTTTAAAATGTGACAGTTTTAAAATGTGACAGTTTTAAAATGAAAAATCACTATTTTAATAATTTGGTATGATAATTTGGTTTGATATTTTAATAATATTTTTGGGGTGATAATTTTGCTGAAATACTTGATTCTGCAGAGTCATTTCTTTCGCATATGATAGCAAAATCTTTTATAAAATGTCCTAAATAAAAGTGCTAATGTTTCTGTTGATCTTAATACAGGTTCATTTATGAAGATTAACAAAAATATTATAATATACATCTATTAAATTATATGATATATAATATCTATTAAATCCATAAAGTCTATATAATTTTACCCATATAATATATGTCTATTAGAAAATAATACATATCTATTAAATTTATTCTTAAATGCCAAAATATATTATATTCTTTTACAGAAAAAATTCCTTAAGCCATCACTTTGTTTTGCAATTTTTGAAATTTAGTTCCAAACAACATTTTTTCTGGTTATAAGACATTGTACATTTTGTTTTAGAATAACTTTTTTCACAATTGATTTGTAAATAGATAATTGTCAAACAATTTAAGACATTCCTTATTTTAAAGGTTTTATTACTCTCCTACAAATTTAGTTTGTATTTATATGCTGAGACATGTTTAACAGTGTAGAATAATTGTTATAACAAAAAAAAAAAAATAGTTTATAAGTAAACATTCCTGAGAAGCTAACAAGGTTCTATTTATTATAAAAAGAAAGTAAAAATTTCTTTTTTTGATTTAGATGAGTTCTTGAGTTTCCTCTCAACCCCCATGATTTTGATGGGTCAAAAATTAAATTATTATTTTTCAGAACTATATCAACCTGGAGCTCAAAAGATGGAGAACTTTATGCTGATTTTGAAAATATCCGGGGTTCTAAATGATGAACTTTTGCCTATAAATCACAGAAATGACATTGATTTCACCATACCTTGAAAAAACTTCCCGCACCTAAGACAGTTTCATATTTAACCATGCAACACATAGCGGCGCAAAGGCTATTAATTATAATATGTCAGCTTTATATACAATACACATGAGAAATACATGAGAATGAGTACCTACACTGTCCTATAGCATTTGTAGTGATATTAATAATCTTTCAGATTTGTGTATTAGTATTAATAAATTTACAGTTAAGATATTTGTTTGTTCTGCAAGAAGAACGAATGCCCTCCATCAATTTTACAGCTCTCTCGGCTACTATGTTCGATCGAGGCACATCAAGCATTAATGGTTCCTTCTTCCAGTGGGTAGAGAAGCATTTCACAGCTTTGGAACACTTAAGTTGGGATATTGCTGACAGCAGGTCTTCATAAGCCGGCTCTGCATAGTGCTGGTTTGAAAACCAGGCCCGCGACCATCTAGTTGCAACAAAATCGCAAGTTATCCTCAACTGTTCTCGCTAGTTTAGAAGAATGAAAAATACAATAAGTGCAAAAATGCCTCTTGAGTTCCACCTGGCACCGTGCAGTGATGGCAACTTGTGCCATTTGATACGAGGCCATTTTTCCTCATTTTTGTAAAACTTGTATGCTTCACAAAGCTGAAAAAGAAATTTAAAGTCATCTCTCCAGCCAAGGTTCTCATATTCTGCTACCACTGCTGTGCCCTTGTAGGCATTTTTTAAATCATCATAATGCTCCATAATCTCATCAATAAATTTGTAGTTTATGTTAGGCAACTGTGACTGTATAGGAAAAAAGAAATCCAACACATGTCATAGAACAAGATCAAGAATGTGGTGTTGGCAGCCGATGTATTGAGGTTCATCGAATCCCTTGTCTGGAAATGTTTTCTGAAGCTTGGCTACAACTCCATTCTTGCCACCAGTATTTACAGCTGTTGTGTCAGAGATGATCATCTGAATACTGTTCCATGCATTGTAATCATCAAGTAGGTCCTGTAGTGCTTTATATATGTTTGCAGAGGATCCACTATCACAAACCAAAATGCCAAGTTTTAATGTTCTTTTGTCATTTTTCAAGTACACAACTTGGTACTCAGTCTTGTCAATTTTCTTACCATCAAAATGCAAAGAAAATTTATCTTCAGAAATCAGTTCCATGAGGCGGTTCTTAACATGTTCTGCATCTCTGATTGTTCGACGCTAGACTCCAGACTGTGATGATGTCGGGACACAAACTCCATCCTCAGCCAGACTTTGAAGCACCCGTGATGTTTTTCTGGTTGACAAAGAGTGACTAGACACTAGTTTGGCAGCAGACTTAGTTGACTGGCGTGTTGCACGCTTTCTGGAAGATTCTCCTGGAACTGCCTCCGAGTCACCACTGCTGCTTCCTTCCTCAGAAGATTCACTATCGCAGGCAAGTGGTATGGAGATAACCGCTTAGTTTGTCAAGGGTTCTGATGTGCTTTTGGCCCTTTTTGATGGATGGATTGTTGACATAGGAGCCACTTTCATAGTTGTATATCCCACCCTGCCATCTGATTCAATTTGTACTTTGTACAGTTGTTTGTACTCACTACAAAGCCAATTTCCATCTGTTTTGTTATACCGAACAGATGAGCAAGATTTTCTTCAAATACTGCATTTGGTTGCTTTCTGTGTTTCTCAAATGATGTGATAAGTTTGTCAACATTAGCAGACACTTGTTGTTTGGAAAGAACAGGAAAATTAAACTTCTGCCGAAGATTCATCAATTCCTCGGATATTTTTGTTAGTCGTTCATGTCTTCCTTTCAATTCATCAAAGAGTCCCAAGAATCTTCCAACGATATCTCTGTTGGAAGGCATTTTACACAATTTGTCGCTCATATCCTGTTTTACCTGTGGTATATTTTGACGGCGCTTCGTGCTTGATTTCAAATTTTGTGTCCACATTTCACCAGCTGCTTTCACTGCTGATTTTGACTTTTTACTTTTAAAGGACATATTTTCAAAAAGAAGCACTAAACAGCAGATTTTAATGCTGCAAATAAACAAAAATTGTTTGAATGATATGAACAACTATACAATATACAATATTATATATTTACAGTTTTAAAAATCAATGTCAAGCATAAGGAAGTCAGGACTGGGAACAAAATCAAGTTAAAAATCAAAAAAGTTAAAAGTGATAAGGTGCTAGGTGAGGGAGGTTTTTTTATGATCCAATGAAATAAACCTCAAAACAGTGATCTATTGGTAAAAGTTTATCAAATGCAACATCAGGAAGATTAAAATTTTAAAAAAAGTTTCTTTGTCATATACCTAATGTACATATATATATATATGTATATATTTATATATATATGAATTATATGTATATATATATATAAATAAATGTATATATGTATATATATATATATATATATATATATATATATATATATATCATATATATATATATATATATATATATATATATATATATATATATATATATATATATATATATATATATATATGTATATATATATATATATATATATATATATATATATATATATATATATATATATATATATATATATATATATTTATATACAGTGCTCGAAGTTATATATATAGGTTTATAAAAAGGTGGCGGAATGATTTATACTTTTTATAAAGTATAAACCATTCTGCCACCTTTTTATATACCTCTATAAATAACAATTATTAGGCGGGATGGTCTTTTTAATTTGGCGAATACCATCCTGTTACTTTTTTTCCTCCTCTTTGAGCACTGTATATATATATATATATATATATATATATATATATATATATATATATATATAGATATATATATATATATATATATCAAGCCTTCCCGGGAGGTGCGTGTGGTCGCATGGCTTGTTTGTCCACATTTAAAGTAATTTTTTTAGACACACTGACCATGGTAGTTCGCATCTTTTAACTTAAAAAGCATTTCAATAATTCAATGCTAAACTTATCTACTTAGAAAAAAAAAGCAACTTTAAAATAAGGAAACAAAATTATAACAAAATTTTTAGGTTTTAATTAAATAAACCAGAAAATTTAATAATTGATACAAGAAATTTAAAGAATTTTTTTTTTTTTAATTTTCATACAACTTTTGTATTCTTTTTTTTTAGAGTTTTTTTAGCTACCAAATTTGATACAAGTTGATGAAAAAAAAAATACTATCTTTTATAAAAATTTAACAATTGAAAGTTTTGATATGCAATTTAATCGCGATTTTTATCAGTCCGTATAATTGAGAAACTAATTTACCATGTATGCTGGAACTATGGGAAATATTGTTGATTTTTGTCTTACGTTTATTCATTTTGATGTCTTTTTGCTTTTAAAAATGCTATATTTAATGTTTTATCTCTATACTTACATAATAGGAAAATAAGAAAATAAATTGTTATTTATTTATATGCTATATCAGGCCTTGTTAAGAGATTTTGCTGTGTAACGAAAACACATAACGCATTTCTAAGTAACTCAGCAAATATATTTTGTATCGTTAGAATTTATATTGCGTCACTTGCATCTTTTTAAATACAGGATTGTAATTAAAGTTATTTTATTAACGCGTTAAAAATCATACAAACAGTTTTTTTTTTCTCACTATAACAAAAGTTACAAATAAAATCTAAGTTCCTATTTGAAAAATCATTTTTATAATTTTTTTTAAAGTATGAACTAAATTTTATTTTGAAAAAAATATTTTTTTTCAGAAAATGTAAAATAATATTTGCTTATTTTCTTGTGATTTTACAGTTGGTTTTTGATTAGTTTATTAACTGTTAATATAATTTTTTTCTCATTTATTTTGTGAACTCTTTTTAATGTTTTAAACAATAAAGAGTTTTTTTTTTACTTTTTATCAGTTTACTGATAACATATTCGTGATCATAATTTATTTTCATAAATTAAACGAACGTCATTAAAACTTTACGTTATTGAATTAACAATAAACAAAATCTTATGAATAAAATATTTACAGTAAAATAAATCGTGCATTTCTTTAATTATTATGACAAAAAAAAATTTTTATATTTCAAAGGAATTTATATATTTAATTCCTTAAGATAAAACTTAAAACACTTTTTTTTTTTTAACTAATTTTTAACAACAATTAAAAAAATTATTAAACACACTGTTTCTTTAACAAAAAATCTATTAGTTTACAATTGAGGTTAAATGCTTTTACTTACGACTTTATTTCTTCTAAATAAACGTCACGTTAATGACATCATCAAAAGATAATTTAAATATTCTAAAAGATAAAAGTTTTTGCGTAACGCAAAACTGCTGAACGCGTAGGCAAATCGCCTTTTCGCAGGCAAAATGCGAGCTGCGTAAGGCTTCTTAACTAGGCCTGCTATATTATTTAATTAATAAATTTTGTAATGATATAATAAATTCAATAAAGGAATAACAAAGTTTCTTTTATATATGTATTTACTGCATTTGATGTATGTCTGATATTGTTTCTTTTATATTGCTTTCATATTATTAAAAACTTAAAAAAAAGTTTTAAATAGGCTCCTAAAAATTTCTTCAAAAACTTCAGTAAATTAACAATGCACTAGCCCACAAGTTTTTGGAGCATCATCCATTAAAATATTTCATCAGGAAATAAACTATCGGGTTTAAATGCACAATTCGGATAATCCAACAAAAGAGCAAATTGTTTTGATTGGGGCAGTGAAAACAACCAAATTTTTTATATTTAAATATAAGTATTTTTTTACAAATTAGTAGCAAATAAGTTTTCTCGCTTTCCTGTGCATTGATAAAAACAGTAAAGTTTAAAGTAAAGCAAACACATTTGAAAAACAAATTAAATTTTTTTTGATGTCTCTAGCGCAAATAATAAAATATTTCCTCAAAATACTGACTGAAAAATTTGCGAAAAAATTGTATACCAAAAATTTTTTTATTTTCGTTATATTCTTATCTGCGTTTTTCCTTGACTTGTATCAATTTTGGTAGTGGAAAAGAACAAAGGCCCTGAAAAAAAAGAAAAAAAAAAAAGATAAGTAAAATTTTAAGAATAAGTGAAATAGAAGGTATATTATTTTTTTGACATTTTTTTTTTTAATTTTCAATTTTTTATAGCTTATTTTATTTAGATTTTCTATTTCGTAAAAATTTTTTTCTTTCTTTGAGTATTGCTGTTTTATTCTCTCTAGTTTCTTATAGCAAATTTTTTTGCCTTTTTTAAAATTCTTAAAACGCTTACTAGTGAAGTTTTAAAAAAAAATTACTTTAGGCATAGATGAACAACGTGTGCAGCCTCACGTGCTTCCCGGAAGGCTTGATATATATATATATATATATATATATATATATATATATATATATATATATATATATATATATATATATATATATATATATATATATATATATATATATATATATATATATATATATATACATACATATACATATATATTAACGAAGAAAAAACAACTTTTTCTATGGTACTTTAAGTTTCATGCCTAAAAGGCAATCAACAGGCATTGAATACCAATTATTACATTGAATACCTATACCAGGTATTCAATGGCTGATGATTGCCGTATAGGCATGAAACTTAAAGTACCATAGAAAAAGTTGTTTTTTCTTCGTTAATATATATGTATATCGCTCTATTTGAAGTATCTTTTTAATATTGAGCACTCTTTTACGACTATGAGTTTTGTTTTATTATTATAATACAAAACAGCCTTAAATATCAATATATATATATATATATATATATATATATATATATATATATATATATATATATATATATATATATATGTATATATATATATATATATATATATATATATATATATATATATATATATATATATATATATATATATTATATATATATATACCAGTCTTTGCTGTTTGAAATTGAATGGTAGCCCACAAAAAACCTCAGGCCAGATGGTCAAGGCAATGCTTTCACGAATAAGACTGATATATATATATATATATATATATATATATATATATATATATATATATATATATATATATATATATATATATATATATATCCAGCTGGAACTGTATTTCAAAACAAAATAGCAGGAGCCAAAATCCTGTACATCCCTATTTGATATTGAGAATTGTCAACAATCTTGACCATTCTCAATACCAAGTGACATCTATTTTCTGTTAAACTTCATTGTTGTTATTAAAATAGAAGGACACAATTTCACATAACATAATAACATAAGAAAATAATTAATAAACGATTAAAACTTTTAATTTGAAAAGTGAAGTAAAGGATCGTCCATAAAGTACGTACGCTCGGACGGGAAAAGGGGGTCTGCAGATGGCATAAATAATAAGGACAGTGGTTGGCGTAAATCGGAGGGCAGTAGGTTGATTATATATGAAAGGAGACTTTAATTAAAAAAATATCATAAAATGTTAAATAAATAGGCTAAAGGCGTAGGTACTTTTAGGGTGTTGGAGGGTACTCAAAAAAGTATCTTGCAAAATGTGGGGAGGGGAGGGGGGTCAATGTTAAAAAAGCGTTCGTATTTTATGGACGACCCCTAAAGTAACTTCAGTTTCAGTATTTTTCTACAATGTCTTTTATCAGTTTCAAATTGTACTTTAGAAATATTAGGCGAGCTTTATTATGTGGCAGGAGTGAACTACGAAGATCATTGAGGCAATGATCCTCCCCAGCAATACTGATGGTACACTTGTCGGTGGGACGCCCAGATAAATGTGTACTACTGTTGCCAGAGCTGGCAATCCTTTCATGTTGTTACTCCACCTCTGTAGTGGATTAGCGTGTTTATTTATTTCTGGTTCTGCTAGATACTGACTTGGCTGAGTGTTGATGCCTGTTGGTAATTGTTGTTCATGTGCCACCAGTGGGCATAGACTGTACAATTTCATCAATACATTGTCAGAGTAATAATGATGATGTAGAAGAATTAATCAGCCAGACTTGTTTTGCTGGAATTTCTTCAATTTTGTCAATCTGTGGCTCAGCATGCTCAGATTGACTTCCATCTTGCATTGATACCCTCTGCACTGTAACTTTATTGAATGTATATTTAATCAAACTTGTGTCTTTGCTTCAGACTCTATAATGTGACTTCACTTCAGAATATTGTGTGTCTTTCCTCCAGAATTTTTTGTTGTTTGAAATTAGGCTGAGCTAATTAAATTGTAAAGAAGTGTAAGTACAGATACCATTAAAAACATGGAGTTCATAGAATATAGAATTACAAAGAACATTGATTTGTATAAACAAAATATTAAGTATACATGTAAACATGGGCAAAAACAATATAATAAATATCTGACCGAAATGTATATATATTCAAGTTTAACATTAATAGTTTAATTAACGATGACACAAATATAGTTTTTTTTTTCATATTGAAATTTTTGTTATAAAATATATAATTTCAGAAATACATTAATAATTTAATTATCAATTTATGCAAAAAACCGTAGTCAAGTTGTAAAAAAATAAAAATTGTATGTGTGGTCAAAAAAGGCAACTGACCCCACAGGTCTCATGAGAAGATTTGATATATATACATATAATGGTTATATATGTATATTTATCAAATCTTCTCACAAGACATGTTGGGTCAGTTGCCTTTTTTTGACCACGCATACAGTTTTTTTTTACAATTTGGCCACGGTTTCTTTGCATATATTGATAACTTGCATGTTTTTAAAAAATGAGAAAATAAAAGCATGAAATTATATATATTTTTTAATTAAAAAGTGCCCTAATTGATAGTTCAAACTTAGTTTGAACTATCAATTAGGGCACTAGAATTTGTTTCAATTTTTAGTTTAAAGCAAATAATTTTTTATATATTGCAACATTGATATATCATTTAAGTTGGTTAGTTGTGTCATTTATGAGGCACAACTGTTATATTGACATTGGGTGTCGATATAACAGTTGTTTTAAAATATCAAAGTTTTAAGCTTTTAAACAATTAAGTTTAAAATAATTAACTTTGAAACTTCGATTTTCCCTATTTTTTTTGTAGCGAAACTTAAATTAAAATAAAATGATATACTGGTTTTATGCTTTTATTTTTTCTGCTTTTTTTTTATTCATTTTATCATTTGTTAAGTTTATTATATTTTTAGTTTAGTTTTTTTTTTTAGTTTTTTATTTCACTTTCCAGTTTATATATTTTTAATTTTTAATTATGTTAAAACTGCATTTGATTGTTCTGCCCATTTTTTTAACGCTCTAACTTCAAACATGCAAGCCATGGCAAAGTTATCAAAACAAAATATTATGTGCGTGGTCATAACCACACGCATCTCCTGAGAAGGCTTGATATTTATATATATAGATATATATATATATATCTATATATATATATATATATATATATATATATATATATTATGTATATATATATATATATAGTCTCAAATTATTTTTTAAAAGAAACTAACAAATGCCAAGCAAATGTTATGAGTACATTGTGTTCAATAAAATTAAAGTAAATGGATCAGTTAATTCCTGTTATAAACAAACTACAAGATGTATTTAATACTGTTGGATCTGAAGCTATTCAACTACCACAAATTGTTGTTGTAGGAACCCAGGTACATTCATTATTTTTGATGGGTAATATATAAAACCTAACCTTCTAATGATAATAATGATGACAATGATGATGATGATCATAATGATCACGATGACAGCAATGATAATGCATTTATTTTTACTTTAGAGTAGTGGTAAAAGTTCTGTTTTAGAAAACATTGTTGGAAAAGATTTCCTACCAAGAGGTAAAATTAAATGCATTTTTATAATCATAAAGTTTTTAAAACTGCTTTTTAAATATTGTTTAAATAACTTTAATAACTTAATTTTATAAATATTTTAAATTATTTTATTTAAATTTTTTTTTGAAAGTTTTTTTAAATCTCATTATAATTTAAAAAAGAATAAATAAATAAGATAAAATTTGAATAAATATTTCTTTTGGACATCAAAAGATAAACAATGTTTATCTTTATTTAGAATTTATTTACGACTTGATATTTTTTTTTAGGATCAGGAATTGTTACTAGGCGTCCATTAATCTTACAATTGATCCATGTTCCCAAAACATTAAAAAAGCTAGAAGAAAATCATTCTTATAATTTTCAATCTAATGGTAATGGTTTTGTTAAGTATTTGTTTGCTATAGAGTGCATAATCTACTAGTTTTTGCATAAATTTTTTTTTCAATTATTTTAGATATAACTAATATTTTAGATATAAATATAAACTGTATAAATAATAATATTTTAGATTGTATAAATATATAAACTATATAAATAATAATATTTTAAACTATATAAATAATGATGTTTTTGATATAACTTTAAACTAATTTTTTGATATAATTAATTCTTGCATAAATTATACTTATAGTACAACTTTAATATTGGTAAATGTTCATGTCGGTTGCTCTATGTAGTTACAATATAAAAATAAAAACAAAACAAAAAAAGCTCAACAAAATTTCTTGTTAACTGTAACAAAAACAAACAATTTATATAACATCAAGAAATGCGAGAAAATATGAACTTTTTTGTATATCTGGTAAAATACAAGTAAAAATACACTGAACCTAATTAATGACACTAATACAAAAATGTGGATTTTTTATGCAAGAAATATATCAATGAATTGATAGATCTCTTTAGAAAAATAAAACTGATCATACAAAGTTTTTTTTAATTCATACATAATGTAATCAACAAATATTGACATTAAAGACCACTTAAACATATTGAAAATAACTGTTTAAACTAATAAATGTCATTACAAAAAATAATGTAGTTAAAGTTTTAAGCAGTTTCTATTTTGATGCAAAACAGTTACAGTCCTCCAGGCTTGGCCAGGAAGGCGTGAGATTTCATGTCATAATATGAGCACATAAATACTATTTGATTTTACTTTACTTGACCATTACTTGGCTGTTAACATGTTTTAAAATTTGTATGCGTTTTAAAAATGCGCTAAAAAATTATCTCAACTTAATCTATAAAGAAACTTAAAAAAAAGCTTATCGTATTATTAATGTTTTAATAGTATAATATTATGCGAAATATTTTTTTTTTATATATTATATAATTTTTTTATATATTATATAATATACATAATATTTTTTATATAATATATATAAATATATATATATATATATATATATATATATATATATATATATATATATATATAGATATAATATAATTAATATAATATAATAATAATAATATATATTTATTTATATATAAAATAATATAATAATATAATAATATATATATATATATATATATATATATATATATATATATATATATATATATATATATATATATATATATATATATATATGTATATATATATATATATATATATATATATATATATATATATTTATATAATATGAATAATATAATATAATATAATGATATATAATAAGATTTAATATAATAATTTTTGCGAAACCCTTTTTAAATAAAGTAACAACTTACAAGTGACAATTGTTTAAAAAACATGCACATTTTAAATTTTAAAAAAAGAATCTTAACAGTTCTTTGCACAAAAGAAAAAATAATTAAATTGTTTATTTAAAAAATTGATATAACTTTTTTTATATTGAAAAACATTTGTAATAAAAAATAAATGTTTATATTAACTAGCAGTAAGCAACCTGTAATACGGGTTATTATAATTAAATCATTTATAACAATAAAAACACATTAATTACTTGATATATTATCTAAAAAAACACAATAGCGCATAGCATAAGATATTTACATTACTATGTGTCTCCAGAATAGTTAAAAAAGAAAATATTATAAAAAGGATAGACAATACAACGTGATAACACCACAACTTAATAAGATATTTTAATAACTAAAATACTTGAACTAAAAAGATTTTATTTGTTACAATATTTGAACAATCAAGGGACAATTATAGTTATTAATTTGAACTATTACATCAGAAAATAGCAAGCAACTTGTAAGGTATTTCTTATAAATGGTCATTATCAATTGTGGTATTAAGAAATATGTAATAAGTCTTATTAGTTCTCTATCTCATCTAAGAGAAAGAGGGAGAGAAAGAAAGTGTTTTTAAAGCAGAATGTTAAAAAAAGTAAAAAAAATACAATAGATAATAGTAACTGCTTTTATTATGTTACCAGTAAACAAAATTACTTTTACCTTGATTAAAAGATAAATTCCCAGCATTTCTTAATTAAGTTCTGGCTTCATTTATGTTATTAACTGTTTGTTTATAAATTGTTGTTATAAACTGTTACAAATCTAAATATTACTATAAATATATATACTATAAATCACTCAATATATTACTATAAATATATAAATAATATTATTATAAATAGAAAAATTCATACTTTGCTTTGTTCTCAAGTGTCTAAAGTAAAATTGAATTAACAGACATTAACACTGCTTGACACTGAATTCTTACAAGTAAGTTATCTGCTCGCTGAGCAGCATTTCTTACATTTTAACAACGATTAATTTTATCCTACCTAGATCTATCTCTTTTATTTGACAGCAACAATTTTTAAGCCATTTATTGCCATTTACACTAATAACTTCAAGTTATTAGTGTAAATAGCAATTGTTACAACTGAATTATAAATAAACGTAAAAGAGTCATACAAATTGTGATCTTTTTTAATCAAAGACTATATTTCAACTTTAAATTTATTGTAAAATTGAGATACACGATTTCTAACCAATGTTGCATGTTCAGGATTGCACACCAATGATGCTATCTCTTGGAAAAAAAAAGTGAATAAACCGTAGGATCCAAGTTAGCTGACATTCTCAATAAAACTTTTAAATTAACTTTTTTAAAATGAACTTTGGGTAAATAACTTCCCTGGAAACAGGTGCAGCACTATCTCCAAAGAATACAACAGCAACTTCACTAACTATAGTTTGCAAATGAAACATAAAATTATGTGAGCAAAGTTGATTGCAATGTTATTACTTTCTAAAATTTACTGCTGCAAGTGGGTCAGAGATATACAGTTGATAATGTTGGGGGAATATCTTGATCTGGCCTAAGATTTCTACACAATGAAAAACTTGACTACATATTTTAAAACATGGCGGCCTATGATTTATAGGTTAAACCACATTGTCAGTAAATAGAGCAAAATAAAGACAGGCATATTAAGTTCTAATATATTTAAAAAAATTGATATTGGAATTAAGATATAACTTCCTGTAAATCTTGCAGAAATAGTGAAAATGGAAGCAAAGCTACCTTTCTATTTCTAAAAAATTCTAAGCACAGTAATGCTGACAGATCTAGGTCATTTCTACTAAATAATTATAATCTAGAATAGTATCACTTATTGCAATACAATATATTCTGACTGTCTAGCAGCATTTCGTACATTTAGAGAATGATTAATCTCATCTTGACTATCTCTTTTATTTATGTGATAATTACTTTTAACTCGTCTAACCATGATGCACTAATTTAGGTATAAATTAATTTCTTCTTACCAAGCAGCATTTCTTATATTTTGATGACAATTAATTTAGGCTTGCCTAGTTCTAATCATTTCAAAAAATTATCAATTATTTTTAAAGTGATAGTATTTCTTCTAATAACTTATATAAGCCTAATATCGACCATCCGAAAAAAAAAGAGAAAAGAAATTGAATAAAAGTATCAAAATATTATTTGTCTTAAGTGGTAAACATATCTACAAAAAGATAAATAATAATGTTCAAGTAAAAATCAACAAAAACTTGCAATCCTAATAACAAAGATATTATTTGGTAATAAAAACAAAAACACAATGTTGAATCTTTCTTGATTTCTTATCTATAAAACATTTTATTTAACAATTTAAAAGAAAAAAGAAAGAAAAGAATTCAAAATGCCTTATTTTAAGCAATGTATTAAAAAAAAAAAGAATCAAATGCAATCACTTTAGAATATGTGATATATAAACCTCTACAATTTAACTCATTAGCCTCAACCACTAGTTTGCCATTAAGGTCAAAAATTAATTAACAAAATTAAAAACAATTTATTACAATTATTATTCAAAATAAAAACCTCTAACAATTTAATTTAGGATTTATTAATATTCATATTTTTTTGGCAATGTCAGTTAGTATATTTTTATCTAAAGTAATAAAAAGGATGAAACAGTTTAAGAACAAATTTAAAAATCTAAAAATATATTCAAATACCTTAAAAAGAAGCATAACACAACATTCTTTTGACAACTTCCAACTTAATTTTTTTTACTTTCTACTACTTTTTTCTATTTTTTTATTTTACTATTTTCTATACCTTTTTTTTTTTCTAAGAGAAAATATAAATTTAGGTACAGAGAAATATAAAATATACTGAAATATACACAAATTTATGTAAATAAACTTACATAACCACAAATAACAGTCTTATTTTATTTAAAGTAAAGAAAACAGGCTATAAAAATTAGAAAAATACAAACAACCAATGACAAACAAACATTTATTTATAGTTTTATAGTAAGATTAAACAATGATCAATATCAATTCCTCTTGAAACTAAAAATTTATCAGCTCTAATCCGCTTGCAGACCTTGCTTGAAAGACCGCGTGGCATACTGATCCGACTACTACTACTGTCTTTTTTTTCTTTCTTTTCAACAAAAACTTTAATGATTCTTATATAAAGTTTATTAAAGGGACCTTCGCTGTTTAAAGTCGTCACTAATAAAATTTGATTTTTTTATTTTTTAAGTTTTTACTTTTTTTATTTTTATTTATAAAAAAATCTTATATAATTAAATAATATAAATAAAAACTTATACAACTTTCAATAATACTTTAGTTAAAATCATTAGCTACTTTATTTAAAAGCATTTTTCTAATATAAAAACGTTAGTAAAGATAAACGTGTTGAAATTATTTATCTTTAATGTCATTAAAAACTAATTTGTCAGTGCTTTTGTTAAAAACTGTGGTTAAATCATTAAAACAAAATATTATTTGCGTGATCATATAAAAACTTGAAATCGCACACCTTCCTGGCCAAGTCTGGTCCTCCATGATCCTAGAATCATATTCAATATCACTAATGTTTGTAGAATTTGAGAGGTATTTGTCCTTCTCATTTGCTTTGACATAGGGGCACAACAGTGTTCTGGATCTCACTGTTAGCCACTGAGTGATCTGCACTTTCACTTGTTGAGGGTGTAGATTCTCACTATCATCTGTCCAGATTCAAGTTATCATCAGCATGTTCAGCATCTTTGCTGTTTTTCAGATCGTCATCATTAACTTCTATTTCTACATCTACCATTTTACTTATTTAACTGTAGTGCATTTATGCGCTGTACCTTATGTACCTCTTAAGTTGTACTTGTGTACACATTTATAACTTGTGTACCTTTAGTTTTCTTGTATACCTATTCTTCTGTTGCAGATGGATACTTCTTCTGAACAAAGCATAAAGTTTGTCTAACTCTAAAATGGCCAGTCTACTAGTGTATTTCTAAAATGAATTCTTTATTTGCCACAGTGATTTTGGCATTATTTATAGAACTTTCAAGTTTCAATATTTTCATCTACTGATTAGGTACACTCATTAAGATTGTCTTTTGATGATATCTGCCTCATGTTAACATCCAAGTTGTATTCATCAACTAACTCTTGAAACATGATTACTCTTAATATTAATATTATTAGTTCACTTGATGCTTTTGACTTCAGTCCTGATTTAACCATTAAATCATCAGAAGTTCAGTGAATGACTTTTATGGAGTCTGTGAACAATTGCAATTTTTTGAGCTTACATGCAAAAGACTAACTCTTTAACTCAGATAAAACTCAATTTTTTCAGCTGATCATTATCACAACAATCTAGATCTTCCTATATTTATGAACATAATGTACTCAATGAGTCATCTACCCTTTGTCTTCCAGGATTAACTCTTACTTCCGATCTTTCTTGGAGCCCATATACCAAATCCATTGCAAAATTAGCATCTGCTAAGGTTGCATCTCTTTATTGTGCTTGCCACTTTCTTACTCCAGATTCTATTTTTTATCTCTATAAATCTCAAATCCATCCTTGTATAAGATACTGTTTCCATACCTGGAGCAGATCTTCAAATGATGCCTTTTCTCTTTTAGACAAGGTGCAAAAATGTATTCTAAACATAGTTGGACCTTGCAGCCAACTTTTTATGATTGTCACATCATCGTAAAGTTGCTTCTCTTTCTCTTTTCTATAAATACTATAATAGGCCCTGCTCTAAAGAGTTAGCATCTCTTGTGACATCTACTAAAATTCATTCTCGTGTTACTTGTCATTCAATTATGTCCTTTCGTTTTACTGTGACTGTTCTTAAGTACAAAATTTCTTTTTTGTCTAGTTTTTCCCCTCAAACATCAGTTCTTTGCTCAGAATTTGCTCCCTTGATCTTGTTTTCCTGATTTATATAATTTGCAATCTTTTAAGTTGTCTGTTAATCGTTATCTTGCTTTATAAACTTCATCTTTATAAACTACGCTTAAAACATGCTTTATAAACTTCATAAACTTCATAAGCATGCTTTATAAACTTCAAAAACTTAAAACATGCTTTATAAACTTCATCTTCCAGTAACTTTCAACTCTTATAGTGGTTGCTTGCAGCCTTGTTGAAAGTGAAGATGTTTAAAAGCCATATTAATACCATGCAATAAGGTGTCCAGTTTTTACTATATTTATATGAACTTCAAAGTGGTTCTTATGCAGCCATGCTGCATCTTTGATAGTAGCTTCACCAATTTGAACAGAACTTCTATTGCTAATGAGATAGCTTCAACCCACATTTTATGTTCATTGCTCGCACTTCATATTCTCCACACAACTTCCTCAAGCACATTTTAAACTCTTTTACTATGGGTCTCTTCATCATCTAATCATCAGAGAAAATACTTTCCATTTAATGAGACTTCAAACAACTCACAACCAACCGCACACTCAAGTTTGTGATTCTCAAATAGAAAACAATGTTGTTCTCAAATAGAAAACACCATCCTTCTTGATCCAATTACCAACGTCCAACTTCCATTGGATTTTGCCTATTTGATTTCCTCTCAACCGCATCATTTTTTTCCAGCCTTTACTGTCATTCCAAACACTCATGTTCTGTCAACACCAATTTTTTACAATCTTTACTTTTTAAGATATATTTTGAAAAAAGCTTTCTAACATACTCCATGCTCACCACATTCTTATTGACAAAAATATCATCCACACATGTTGATGTCCTTTTCTTCACCTTTTCATCTTGCTTGATGTTGACGTTTACTTCGGACTTTGTAATCGTCAGTGTCACAATGAGTCCACATCCAAGCTGTGTCAGACAATATTGTTTTATCTGAATCCTTGCAGTTTGATTCAGATGGAATGTCTCATCCGCTTTCAGCTGGAGGTATACTTTATGCAGATCAATGATTGGAGGTCTTTTACTTAGATGTCTGAATCTCTTTTTAATAACTCAATGAATTTAATAGCTTCCTTCCAGTCTAGTACTAACCACACTTTGTTTTTATTTCGTTAAACCACTGCCGTCAGTAAAAGCTGACCCCTTAGTGGTCTTATTGTATGTTCATTATATTTCATTAACTATCTTTTATTGTTGTCCAGAAATGTATACTGAGCCACTGTTTTTCCAGATAGGTTGGGATTGTATTTATCTTTCCATATTCATTTTGTTTTCCACTCTATGAAACAATGCTTCATGGACGTGCTTCTTGATTTCTTGAAAGTTTTGTTTTTATTTTATTTTCTACTGCCCCACACACATTTCTAATAAAACGTACCTTCCCTTGTGAAAAAATAATGGCTCTTTTTAGTAACTGTTTTTAACTTATTCCAAGCATTAGATCTGCTCCAAAGGGTCAGAAGCTTGCTACTAGAACTTCCAAGTTTTGCACCTCGACCCCATGGATTCCAAGATTTTGCACCTGGACCACCATGGATCTCAAGAGAAATCTTTTCTGTTCCAACTCATTTGTGAACTTTGTCCCCAAATGTCATCACTTATAAATTGCTTAACATCACAAGTCGATCATCATAAACTATTTTTTGATAGATGAACATCAAGTATCCACAATAATTTTCATGGTTCTACCATCAATTTTTATATGAATGACAACAAGTGTGCTTAATCCATGGCTTCTTGTTGGTGCTCTCTTGATTGTTTCCCTGTTACTTAGTACAATTTTTCGTCTCATGCCCTAATTCAATTCATTTAAAACATTTGCCATTTTTTTGGGTGCTGCACAGTTCTTGCAATATGATATACTGCTTAACAGTTATAGCATAGGAATATTTTTTTTACCGTATTTTTGCAATATTGGTAATATTTATTGTTATTGTTCAACAAAATATTGAGAATTTTCATTTAAATTGTCCTATACAAGTATGTACGCCTTGAAAACTACAAAAAAATAAGGTACCCTATAACTAAATATATGATACTTTTAAAGTGTTAAAACTTTCCATACTTAAAAACAATTTAATAGGATTGTCTTCCATGTCCATATTTTTCAATCTATGGTTTTTAGATTTAAAGTTTTGTGGTTCAAAGAAAAATTTCTTTTTTTGGTTGTTACCCTTTAAATACCGCAAGAAGGTTTTTGGTTAATAATTTTAGAGTTGTTTATCAGACTCACTCAAAATTTTGTAAACATTTTGTTTTTGGGCCATAGTATTTGTACACACATTATTGCAAACTTATTATAAACGAAAAGGCATGAAAAGCCCCAAAAAACCCATACAACTCCTATGGTGAATTCTAATATGATGTATTTAGGGAGACCTTAATTAAATAAATTTCTTGCTAATTTAACATATAAGGCACTCAAATGTTATACTTTTGTTTATTATTAAATATTATACTTTTGTTTATTATTAAATGTTATACTTTTGTTTATTATATCCAAAACGTTTTCCAGGCATACAATTAATGTGTATTTATGTATACAATTGCTTTATACCATATATATTTTATAGTTATAAGTATTATAAGTAATTTTAATGGTAAACCAAAATTTTTAATAAAAGTGGGAAAAGTACCTTTAGTTGTTGGGAAACAAAATTCAAAGGCAGAGGCAAAAGTCCAGAGGAAAAAAATAAATAAAAAAGAACTTCAGATTCAACAAGCTGTGCCTTGGGGCAAAGAGCACAACAAGAGAGTCTGTGCTGCTTTGCAAACTGGTATGTTTTCTTTTATCAAAGATCGAGGCACCATTAATCGGAGATTATATGGAAAAACTGCTAATATCAAAAAGTAGCATCTGCATGTTTTGACACCAGAGGAAAAACACTTTACTGTAGAATTCATTAAAAATAAAAAATAAAACTAAATAAAACTAAAATAAAAAAAGTCTGGTTAGCTTATATAGACTTTTCACACAAATAAATACATCAATGAGTTGATAGATATCTTTAGTACAGTGACCAATCCATGATACAGTGACTGATCAGTGATGATCCATGGTGTTTGAGATAACTAACTTCCAGAAATGGAGAAAACTCCAAACATTTAAATGTTTATACTTATGTCAAAAAAGGATGCTTTGCAAAAAATTGCTTAATCCCCCCACCCTATATGTGATGGGCAACAAGTTGATAAAATATTTTTTTTACTATTCTCAACTAGGCTTATATTCATCAATAAATTTTAAGTCTCAATGAATTATCTCTTAGCGTTCAAAAATTATGACCATATAAAATTTGTAAGCCTCTCGAATTGAGGGGGGTTTAAATTGAATCCATCACTACTCTAGTAAAATTAACCTGCTTATTGACATTAAATACAACTTAAACATATTAAAAGTAAGAATGAATTAAAAACTGTCAGTAAACAAATACAATATCTTAACAAAAAATGATGCAGTGTGGTTGTTTTGTTGTAATGTATTGTTTGCGATTTCTATTTTGACTCAAAATGATTAAATTTTTAACAACATTTCTGTAAAAACAAGTTACACCATTAGCAAGGTATTATAATAAACCTGTTTATCTAGTGACTTTTCAAATTTTTTTTGTCAGTTTTGTTCAAAAATTTTTTAGTTGATTTGGTTTCCATCTGGAAACAAACAATATCAAATATTTTTTTTATTTTTATTTTTTTTTATTTTTTGTTTTTTTTAATTTTATTTTTAAGAACTTATTTTTAATTTTATTTTTAAGAACTTATCAAATAATATTCATTAGATGTCTAATATAAAAAATTACTGGTGCTACAGTCAAGTATGAAATACTTGTGAAAAAAATTATAAGTAATATGTTATTAGTTATGGCATTTTTATTAATTTTTTTTTTAACATGAACACAGTTGAATCAGAAGATGAAAGTTTAGAAATAAATGTACATGAAGATGATGTTTCACAATCTATTCTATCTGCAGATGAAGATCACGAATCAGGGGAATGGGGAAAGTTTCTACATAAGAAAGAAAAGGTTTTATTTATTTATTTAACACATGGGTATTTAATCCATACATCTTCTATTATTATATATCGTTATTTCACATATGTACTTAAGTGTATATCTTATACATTCTTGCGCATAAAATAAAATTGAATCTTAATTAAAAAAATTTCATAAAAGTATATATTAAATAGTTGTTAACCAAATAAACCATCATTAAATGAACTTAAATTTAAATTTTAGCATTAGATGCCAGCTGATTGATGCAATTGATGCCCTTTCGATTTTAGAAAATTGTAAACGCATTGTAAACATAGTTAAACCTGCCATTGCAGCCAACCTCCAACCATTATTACATCATTGTAATGTTGCTTCTCTTTCTCTTTTCTATAAAAACTATAATGGGCACTGCTCTAAAGAGCTAGTGTCACTTGTGCCATCTACTAAAATTCATTCTTGTGTTACTCATTGTTCAATTAAGTCTCATCCTTTTACTGCGACTTTTCCTAAGTGCTCCAAAAATTTGTATTCCTCAGGTTTTTTTCCTCGAACATCAGATCTTTGGAATTCACTCCCTTTATCTTGTTTTCCTGATTCATATAGTGTGCAATCTTTTAAGTTGTCTGTCAATCGTTATCTTGCTCTATAAAAATCATCTTTTCCATTCCAGTAAGTTCCAATTCTAATAGTGGTTGCTTGCAGCCCTGTTAGAAGCAATAATGTTAAAAAAAAAAAACTCCAGCCAAATATGTGGCATTGATAAGTAAGTAGGTGTGAACTTTCCCGTTAAACACAAGTGACTGAGTTGTTAGGTTTTTTACAGTACCTTTTATTTATTTTTATTTATCAAAATAATAAAAATTAGAGGGCTATTTATTCATCATAATTAGAAAAAATGTTTTTTAAATAGGCAAAGTTAGTTTTACATTGAAAGCATTTTGTTTGAAGTCTCAGATGTTTTTTGTTGTTGTTTGTAGTCTTGTTGCATGATAAGCATTTTTAAAAGTATTTAACGTTCCTACTTTTACAAGTAATATTACTTTTCCACACAATACCATTAAATATTGGAATTTATTTTACTGCTTGAAGGTAGAGGTGCAAATTCTTTAAATAGTAATAAAATTTACAAATTTTTCATTAATTGACTTTATAGTTAAATGTAATTTTTTTATTTTTTTTTAAACAAATTCACTCTTAACAAGGCTCCGAGCAACAATTAAGTCAGGAGTTAACAGAAAACAAAGAAGTCAGTTCAAGAGAAAGAATGTGACAGAAGGTTTTAAAAGCTGTAACTGCAATTGTATATACCAGGAAAACATGAAGATGGAAGAGAATTCCAAAGCACAGTTGTTGCGCTCAAATAACTAGATCTATAAAATTTTTTTAAACATGAAGGAACAGTTTCAATAAAAGTGAGTGTTGCTGAGTGTTGAGATCAAGTTTTTGTTTATGGAACAAGCAATACTCTATTAAATTAAAATCATGGTACAGGGATTATCTTTTTCTGGGTATTTCCAGAATTTCGAATATTTTTCTTAACTTTTAATTTTTCTGGATATCCAAAACGTTTTCCATGCATACAAGTGTAGGTATATATTTTGTAATATACTTGTTTTTTAAGCTTCTTTACTCATCACTCATACTAAACTAAGAAAAGTTTAAAAAAAAATTAAAAATAACTCAGCTAAAAGCAAAATTAGGAGGAAAATATATTCCTGATATTTTATCTGAACAATTTTCCAGATTTTCAAATTATGGTCTGGATGATCTTTGTGGTAGTATTTATGTTAAAGATAGAGATGGAGCAAAGGCTCAAGCCCTTTAGTTAGTACAGGGCCAACAATATTGGCAATGTTTTTTTGGGTCTTGAAAGATGACTTCACTAGAAAAACTTCACAACTTCACTTCACTAGAAGAACCAGCCTAAATATGATAATATTCTATACAAAGTCAAACAAGAGATTTATAGAAGACAAACACAGTAGAAGAAACCTTAGGAGATGGTAACTTTGTAACTGAATATGTATATATATATATATATATATATATTCAGTCACAAAGTAAAATATATATATATATATGTATATATATATATCAACCCTCGGAATTAGAAAAAATAAAGGCGGCAATAATTTGCCGACATCAATCTTTTAAGGTTGGCAAAAAATTTTTTTATACAAAGGTCTTACCATAAAACATAGAAACGAGGTCCCTAATTGTTTATATATGTTTATATATATATATATATATATATATATATATATATATATATATATATATATATATATATATATATATATATATATATATATATATATATATATATATATATAAATGGTCTCCATTAGAGGTCAGTAGTAAATGAAAAAGACAAAGTAGAGGTAAGTTGCTGTTAATCAATATCAAGAATATTGGAATAATTATTAGTGATAATAATTAGAGTGTTTTTGGGGTTAAAATTCACCAGGCACTGCAGACCCCAAGCTGTCACATTAGAGAAATCAAATTCAAGATTGGCTGCCTGTTTTACATGGTTAAAAATAAAGACTTTTTGTCAAGAAATGAAGTATATAGTTAAATCATCAGAAAATGGAGCCTTAAAGATAAGATTAAAAAAGAGAATAATGTCCATCAGTGGTAAATTTAATACTGTGATTAGAAAGGATAGCCCAGTTTCCAGCTAATTCACTATAAAAGTGTTATAAAGGTCACCAGTACAATGAGAGGATTGAAATCCATATTGAAAGTTTTTAAACCCAAGATGAGATATTAGAAGTTAGTTTATTAAGGATTTAAAGGCTTTGTATATTAGTAAGAATAATAAAATATAATAGTACTATTCTAGACAGACTGAGGAATAATTAAGGAATATTGAGACAGATTGAGGAAGAAATAGTTAGAGATTTCTGAACAATCTCAATAGTTTTTTAAAATTAACACTACAGATGCTTATTCCAGCAAGAAGGAAAACGAAATTTAGTTAATAGGACTTTTAGAAGTAATAAGTGTTCTTAGCCAATTGGTTGGTTGTTTGAATGCGGTTGGTTGGATATTAGTAGAAATTTATTTTTTTCTTTCGTTTGAAGATAAATTGTTTATTTAATTTTGTTAAAACTACTAACAGTTAAAAAAAAACTAAATTTACAACTGTTAAAACTAGTTGTAAAACTAGTTTATGTCCATTTTAGTTAACAAGTTTTTAAACTTATTGATATCAAAGTATTTCAGCCAGATTATAAAAACATTGTCATTATACTAGTTTATGCGGAAATATAAATTATTTCTTATGTGGAAATATAAACTATTTTATGGAGAAATATAATTTATTTTATACGGAAATATAAATTAAAATGAGAAAATATAAAACCTTTTAAAGTTTTTTAAAAGAAGTTAAAATATAAGCTTGGTAGCAGCAATTTTATAATCATTTTTTTTTAATTTTTAAATTTTCTTAAATTTTTAAATTTTTTAAAAATTTTTTATTTTAATTTTATATTTTCTTATTTATACTTTCTTATTTTAGTTTACATTTTCGCATAGCCCTAAAATAAATTAAAATCTGAAATAAAAAAAATATAAAATGTAATTATAATAGAAAAAAAATTACATTCAATTCATGAACAAGATGAACAATATCAAATAATTTACTTACTAATTACTTATTACTGCTAATCAAATAATTTACTTATTAAATAAACTTATTCCTTGTCAACACATTAAATAATTGACAGGAAGTATTGTAATAATTAATGAAGTTCCATTGCCGGCTGTTTATTAAACTCTGTTTTTTATAGCTGCTTTTTAAGACACAATCACCATTTAAGCACCATCTGTTAACTTGTATCCAATTATCCCAGTAATTAAATTGGCCATCAAGCTTATATTTTGTCCTCTGTTAGCTGGAATGGTTATATATGCCTTTGTTTATTGGAGCATATCCATAGTTAGAAGTGTGGAGGTTAAACCTGTTTCATCCAAAAAAACTAATCGACAATTCCAAAGTTTCAAAAATTAAGAAAGCCATTTTGTATCATTTTCAATAAATCAGGTGGTAAAGTAGTTTGTTTTGCTGGTTTTCCATTTTTAAAGTATATATATTGATTATCAATAAAAATTATACTTTTTTAAAATTTATTTATATATATAAAATTATATTTCCAAATATTTTTTTAGTTTATATTTCCGCATAATTTAATTTTTTATCCACTTAATTGAATTTATATTTCTGCATAAAATATAATTTATATTTCCGCATAAAATAATTTTTCCACATAACCCTGGAATGTATGTATGTATGTATGTATGTATGTATGTATGTATGTATGTATGTATGTATGTATGTATGTATGTATGTATGTATGTATGTATGTATGTATGTATGTATGTATGTATGTATACATACATATATACCAATACAAAAAGGGCAACTACAGCAGATGAAGCTACATTATTGTAGTTACAATAATCACTCAAATAGTTCCAAACACTCAGTTCCAATCACTCAGTTCCAAAACCTTGACGAACAAGGTTTCAGAGTTATTATAGGAGTTTTATAATTGATACATATTATGATTTTTAATTATGTATGGTATTTAATTAAAAGATGATATATAATGGTTTATGGATAATAGTTCCAGATTTTTTTTAATGTAATTTTTAAATGAAAAGTTTTCAACTGTTATTTATCATTTTCTCTAAAATTATAGAAGTATTACTCCTTTGATGCTATTCGTCAAGAAATATTAAATGAAACTGAAAGGTTAGCTGGTAGTAACAAGGTAAATACTATAGATAATTTATATTTTGTGTAACTTAAAAACATATTCTGGTTTATTTTAAATTTTACATCTTATGATTTGCACTGTTTAAATATTTTGTCTTGGGGTTTCTTTGGGTCTCATCAAAATTATAGTTAAAGTAATAGATTTTTTTTAAGTTTATTGATCATAGATTCACACTTGTATGATTGGGTATCAAATAAAATAACAAATTAGAAGGGAGCATTTATATTTTAGTGCACTAGTCCATTTGAAATCAAAAAGTGTTTTAAAAGCACTGGGCTGGTTTATCACTTAGTTAGTAATAAATTTGTTTGCAGAAAAAGCACTTTAAGTTAAATTGAATTAAATTAGAGAGGCAATTAAAACAACCTTTTTTTTAAATGTCTGCTCTCACTCTAAATGTGTTTTATATAATAAAATAATACTGGAATTAAAAAATTGTCTTAAAATATGATATATCTATATATCAATAAAAGTTTTTGTCAAATTTTGCCTTTAATATTCAAAGTTGACAGATGGCAGTTAAAAAAGTTAGTTGATATGCTTAAAGATAAGAAAATTTAAAGATTAAATTTCTTTATGGGTCATGAGATCTGCTTGTGTGCTTATTTGAACCACAAACGTAATTTTGAAGAATGGGGTTGAATATTTTAGTTTAAGACATTGGGATCAATTCTCTCAAAATGTCTTACAAAAATTAGTTATCCTGTGCCACTAGACAACCCTCATGGTTGTCCAGTGGCACCGGACAACTAATTTTCTCAAAGGGCAACTGAAATTAAAAAAAATGCATGTCAGTAGCCCGGCAGGATGACCAGACAGTTTTTTACTTAAAAAAGAATGTTTTTTGATAAAACCATGTTCTGAACTATGAAAATTTTATTTTTATTTATGAAGATTTATTCATTGTGATTATTAAAAAAAACCCTTTAAAAAGCATTTAAAGTAGTATACACTTCGTTTAATAACGAGTAAACTACCGTGTGTTATATAGTTTTACTAAACATAATAATTTAATATTTTAAGGTGTGACTGGACTGTTTTTTTAAACGTTGTTCCTACTTTTGAAGCAATCTTCTTCTCAATTTAAAATGAATTTTAAAATTAAATTTTCTTTCTATTTGAAGTGCTAATATGTCATTTTTTAAACGTTATAATCTCATTTTAAATCACGCGAATAGGCAGTTAAATCATTAATAACACAGAATCTCTTTTGTTTTTCATTTCATAAAAAAAAAAAAAAATTATTTTAACTTTGTCAAACAAAATCAATAAAAAATATTCTTAGGATGCACATGAAAAAACCATTATTAGAGTGCATTTAATGATGCACATGGAAATTCTTTTTTTTTTTTAAAAAAAAGAGAAAGTTTTAGGCATCATCCATAAATTATGCAACACTAAACTTATTTTAAAAAAGTAACTAAGAGATATTAAGTGATTTTCATTAAACTTAATGAGCCATTTTGATTTTTTATTAAACTTAGAGCTCTGCAAGGGAAAACTTCGGAACTTTTTTATTTTGTTCATTAGTGAAATTTAGCGTTGCGTAATTTATGGAAGATCCCTTAGTATAATGGATTACAATAAAAACATGTTTTAAATACTCAACTTAATTTTCAACTAAATTTGATTGAAGATTGAGAGAGAATAAGAGAATATTTTTTTTTTTATAAAACGTTTTTTTGCGATTATGGCTTTCAACTTTTTTTCTCCGCGAAATGAAAACCCTTATGAACCGCGAAATGATTTACAAAAAGAAATGACACAAAACGGATATTGACTACGACAAAAATGGCAATATTTTAAAGTAGTATTTAAAGTTTTATTTAGTTTTTTTTAAATTTTTAAAAGTTTTATTAAAGTAGTATTTAAATTTCTTCACCAAAATCCCTTTGTTACTAAAGTTACTTAACAATATTTTTTAATAGCCTATAAAATTTCATTTTTTTATCATTAATTTACTTTTAATTAAACCTTTTTTTATTAGTTGTATTTTAGTAGTTAGACATAAAAATTTTTTTTTAGTATTTTCACCCGAGAAAAAAAATACTAAAAAAATTATTATACCAGACTGATTATTAGGGTGTGTCATACTATGGTCAAAATTTAAAAATTCATACTTATCAGTGGCATTTTTAAGAAAAGGGTGAGATTTAACATATTAAATTCAGAACTATCAAAAAATTTGAATTTAAATGAGTTTAAGCTACCAGGGAACTGCCTTGAAAATTGCCAAAAATTGTAAATTTTTGATATTTTCATATTTTCAGGGTTAATTTCAATATTTTAGTATTATATCTGCTTTACAACAACCTTATCAAAAGAAATTATAGCAGGATAAACAAAATTCGTTTAATAGTTATACTGTTTCAGAAATTTTGGTTTACAAAATACTTAAAAATTAGTATTTTTGCAAAGTTTTGTATGTATTTAACTTATACATTCTATTTTATTATTTGCTACACACAAAAATATATTCAAAATTTTTTTGATGTAATATTTGTTATGATAATTATATATATATATATATATATATATATATATATATATATATATATACATATATATGTAAATATATATATATATATTTACATATATATATATATATTCTGAGTTGATCGAGGATATTTATAATAAACTTTCAGAAAAATGGCAAATGGCCAGTGTTTTATTTGTGCCTCCCGTAACTTGTTTAAAGCATAATTTGGTAACAAGACTTATAGACGCATGGAACAAAGCTAATCTAATTTCTCAAAACAAAGCAAGTAAAGTTATAAAACAAAAGTTTAATTTCATTATTGACAAACTGTTTGACTTGGTGGCGTGTAACTGTAAAATAGTTCTTTGTTCTGAGCAATGCTGTCCTCCTGACTGTAAATTTGGTGCCCACATTACCTGTATCTGTCCTAGGGAGAGAAAAATACCAATTATTGAACTGGTTTATATAAAAGGTATGAGTGACCATACGACAATCGTTATAAAAGTGTTAGTAAAGCTGAAAATCAAATTTAATAATATTTTACTGATCTCTTTGATTATTTTAAAAAGAAAATTTTATTTTAATTTGTCTAGTTGTAAGCAAAATGTTGCTACCTTTTTTCCAACGAGAAAAGATTGGATCTTTTAGTTCATATCAACTTGGACATGCTGATTTGATGGAGTCCAAAAGGTTCAAAAAAGTACAAAGTTGCAAACGAAAAAGAGAAGAAGAAAAACAAACAAGAGAAAAAAAACACACAACGCAAGAAGAAAATAATACTCAAAATGAACAAGATAACGAACTTGATAATTATAAAGAGTTTGAATCTGAGGAAAATGAGATTTTTTCTATTCAAAAGTCTTGTACAAAATATTTAAAAAAATCTAGAAATTATGAAGATATCTCTAATATTGCATTAGCCAGTATTCGATATGGTGTTGGTTTAAGAGCAACTGCAGTCATAGCTACTGCAGCATGGGTAGATGGAGGACTTGTATCCCAAAGTGACACTAGATTAATAATAGATCACAGTAAAGTTCGGAGAGCTAGGGATAAAGTAATGAATGAAGTTGCTATTCAGTTTGATGATTATTACAATAAAGAGATTATTGACTGCATATTTTTTGATGGGCGAAAAGATCTTACTAAAGTATTTTTAACTGTAGATGGATCAGACAGACAGTATCCGGCTAAAGTTAAAGAAGAACATTACACTATTTGTTCTGGTGATGGTAAGTATTTATTTCATTTCACTCCAGCTAAAGAAGCAAAAAAGAACCACGCTGAAATTATAGCAGATAAGATTATTGAGTATACTGCAATGAGGAACATTAATGTACACTTAAAAGCAATTGGTGGAGACTCTACCAATGTAAACACTGGTTGTGATGGAGGAGTAATGCACTTTATGGAGCTGAAATTAGGGCGAAAGTTAAATTGGATTGTATGTGCTCTACACACCAATGAATTACCACTCAAACGTCTAATTAAATTGTTAGATGGAGAATCTAAAAGTGGTAAAAAATGGAGTGGACCCATTGGAAGCTTACTTGATGAAGCAACTAATCTTGAAATTAACCCTTTTTTTAGTAAAGTTGAAACTGGTGAGCCTCTAATTAACTTAAGTAATGAAGTGGTTAAAGACCTTTCTACAGATCAGTATTACGGCTATCAAATAGTTAACGCCATACGCAGTGGTCATGTTCCTCAGCAACTAGGACTTCTTGAAATTGGCCCTGTTAACATGGCCAGATGGCTAACAACAGCCAATAGAATATGTAGAATTTGGGTATCTCATCATGGTCTTCAAGGCGATGCAGCCCAAAAACTTCTTAAACTAGTCGAGTTCATTGTGGGAGTGTACTTTCCTGTCTGGTTTAACATCAAAGTTAAACATAGTTGGACAGAAGGACCAAAACATGTTCTTTACCAGCTTAAGTTGCTTCAACACCAGTCACTCGATATTCAGAATATTGTCATTCCAACTATTAAGCGATCTGCTTGGTATGCCTTCTCTGAATCTATTCTTCAAACTATGCTTTGTTCTGAAAATAAAGAGAGAAGTTTCAGTGTACTCAAAATTCTAGAAATAAGAGGAGAAGGTGATGAAAATGAACAACTAGGAGATCTATCTGTTAGACCAAGAAGGACACCAGATATCAATACTAAGGCAACTTGTCTCAAGGATCTTATTGATTGGAATGAAGCTTTTGAACCACCTTTGACTTGTTGCATGACAACTAAAGACATCAAAGAGTATTTATTTAAACCAATGATTGTACTAAACTGGTGTTGCCACACTCAAGCTGTTGAAAGATGTGTAAAAAAAGTTACCCAGGCATGCGAAAATGTTTTTACAGAAGATAGAAGAGATGGTTGGATTAAAGGACTAGAGTTATCACAGAAGTTGATGTCGCGTAATCTATCTAAACAAAACCTTATTGGCTTGACAATGTTTAAGAATTAATCTTTATTGTACTTTATTTTAATAAATGCCAGTAAATGTTGTGTGGATCTATATAAAAGTTTTTTTTTTAGTTCCAAAACAACCTAATTTTACAGTTTCAGTGGTAGGCAGTGGGAGGGGGCAAACCTCTCTATTTGTTTTTACAAAAATATTTTTTTTTTTTAAAAAAAGAAATGGCGTTTTTTTACGTTTTATAAGTTATTTTTTTTTAATACTTCCATTTTTTAAGTTTTTACCTCCCCCTCCCCCCCGGGCTTTTGGTGAAATAGTCTCATTGACTCCCTGGTAGCTAAAACTTTTTTTTTTTTTTTTTTAACGGTTCTGAACTTTTAATATTATACCTCACCCTTTTTTAAACTATGCAAAGTAAAATTCAAAAAAAAAAAAGTATGACACACCCTACTGATTATCATAGCGGATGACTCAAGTAAGAAATATAAACTATTTCAATGAGAAAAAACCGGAGGGTACATCCCTGGCATTATAATATATATAACCTATATAATTCTTAAAATTTGTCAAAATTTATGTTCATATTGAGAAGGAACTACATGAAATGTTTTTAAATATATTTTGTTAGTAAAATAATTAAGTGAATTTATTTAATCATGAAAAAAATTTAAAAATTTGAAAACTACAAGGTTTGTTTGGACTATCACAATACAAAATTGTTGAATCTTCTAAATTGCCACCATAAAAGGTTTTTGTTTAATAAGGGTTTTGTTTACTAATTATTGCTTTATAGTAAGGGTTAATGTTTATGGGCTAATACAGTATAAACTGATGAAACTTAATTTGCTTATGAATGTTGAATAAATGAGTTGCTAAAAAATTTTTTTATTTAGGGAATATGTGAACAACCTATCAATTTGAAAATTTACTCTCCAAACGTAGTTAACCTTACTTTAGTTGATCTTCCTGGAATGACCAAGGTAAAATTTGGTTTGCTTGATTGCTTGAAAATTTATTTGGTTTGCTTGATTGCTTGAAAATTTATTTGGTTTGCTTGATTGCTTGAAAATTTATTTGGTTTGCTTGATTGCTTGAAGAAAATGTAAAAATAATAGGAGTAAATATATTATTTTAACATTTTTTTTTTGACAAGGTTATTTTAATGCTTTGTTTTTATTTAAAGTTATTTTATTTTCACATTTTTTAATAACTGCAGTATTTAGAAGTTTTTTAAAATAGTTTTCAGGTTGTCGAAAATAAAAGCAAATTACCTGAAAAAACTTTAATATCAAGCTTTTAAACAAAATTTTAGTCTAATAAAAATTAGTTAAAATTTACATTGTAAAACTATATCACAAATTTTAATTACCCATAATCTGAAATTGAACTTTTTGTGTTCATTTACTTTTTCTAAAAGTTTTTTTTATTAGAATAAATTTTGAAAATAACTTTTCAAATTAACTGTGGCCTTACCTCAGCAAACTTTTCTTGACCAGTCTAACTAGTAAAAAAGTAATGAAAATATTTCAATATGAGTTAAACAGCCCTAAAGCAAAACACCCAAAAGTTGTTAATTTTATAAATAGTTTTAAAATACAACTATATAAATATATAAATTATATATATATATACATTATATAAATATTATATATAAATATATTATATAAATATAATAAATTATATATATATAATAAATTATATATATATATATATATATATATATATATATATATATATATATATATATATATATATATATATATATATATATATATATATATATATATATATATATATATATATATATATATAAACTATATAAATTTGAACTATATAAATTGAACAATGAGAAAGGTTATGCAATAATTTCTGAAATGGCTTTTTTTGCAATGACAATTTTTTTTTCAAACGTAAGGAAATTTAAGAACTTAAAAAAAAAAAAAAAAGGATTATTTGAAAAGTATTTATAGAAAATTTATTTATAGAAATGTCAAAATTAAAGAACTTTTTATTTAAAAATAATTATGGTAAAACAGTATTATTCATATTTAATGTATTTTATGATGTATTGAATTTTCCTTCAGTTCATTCGTCTTTTGATAAATTTAATGATTACCATTTCTATTTATGTAATTGCTTACATGTGGTAGAACATAATAGGCTTTGTATTATTGTTGATGCAGAGAAAATATAATGATCTATTCGACAAGAATCAGGCTTGTTTTAAAATGTTATGCTGCTTGCAATTCATGTACGCGTTAAGCAATTTTATGTGTGTTTAAAGCGATTTCAGTTAAGCAACTTTTTAATATTAAATTACTCTTAAAATATCTTTCAGTTGGTAAGTTAAAAACCACTTGAACGTTAGTTACAAAAAATGTTTGAATAACAATTATGTTTGATATTAGCGCTATTTACAAATGAAATAAATTCAGATAAAATAAAAGCAAAAAAATTTAATTTATTTCAATTTTATTTCAAAGTATTGTTTAAAATAAAATTTTATTTTTTCTCAAAAAAACTTGCTTTGTTTATTGCTCTTTTATTAATTTTTTACTAAAAGTTAAATTCCTGGTAAACATGTTTGTTAAACTTTTTTTTAACATATGTTAATATTTTTTTTCATAAGACAAATGAAAGCGAAACGAAGTGTATATTTTTTTAAAATATTAGGAAACCTATAATAATCTTTCCTTTTACAACAAAATTGCTGGTAAAGCAATGAAATAGTTTTTTATTATTGTAGTAAGTTATATTTTTATTTGTTATTCACTAACTTTTTAAAAACAAAAAATCTTAGTTGCAAATTCACTATTTCAAATTTAAGAAAAAATAATAAAAAATATTTAACATATTACAATTCATTTATACAAATGTCAAGAAAAGGGGTCTTCTGTAAAGTACATATACAGGTGTGGGGGGAAGAATAGGGTTAACCAAAAACGTACAATGCGCACAAGGAAGGGGGGTGTTAAATACAGCGAGTATGAGTGCAGTTTCGATCTCTCTTAACTCCTAACTTTTGTTAAAAAAGTTTCTTTTTTTAAACAAAAGCATTGAATTTCACAAGTTTAAAAAATCAATATTATGTTATGTAACAGAAAAATGTCAAATTAACAAAAAAAAATTTTAGGTTGAGAAAGAGAGAGAGGGAGAGGGGGGGGGGCTAATTTTGTAATAAATAATGCATACATATGCAAAAGAGGGTTGTAGTTGAAACCATATATGTGCATTTAATGAGAGAGGGAGTCCTAAATAAGTGGTTTTACTGCGTTGATACTTTATGGATACCCCAAAGAAAGAAATGAGTTCATATTAAATATTAAAAAGAAATACTGTTTAATTTAGTTATTTAATATTAAAAAGAAAACATTCCATAATATATTTACATAATAGTGTTAATTTTTCAATTAAACTCATTTTGCAGTAATTTATTATATTGTGGTAGTTTAAAAAAAAGTAAATTCCTTAAAAAAATAAAAGAATTTTATAATGTCAAATTAACATTAAGCTAAAGTGCATTTTTTATTTAAAACAAGGCCAATTTTTTTAAAACAAGCTAAAACAAAGAATTACTCTAAACATGTAAAATTAGATATAGAATATAGAAGAATCTTTGGGGCAAAGCTATTCTTGGTTATAAAGATAATAAAATATGATTTTATAGTTCTGCGTTTCTAATAAATGTTGATTTAAATATTAAAGTATTACTTTTTTAAATATAAATGCTTTGTCCGCAAATTTTTAAACTCATCAAAAATCATTATTTTTTAATCAATTAAAGTATGATTTAAAAAATAACATTAAAAAATTTTTTTTTTTCAACATTGATTGAATGAATATTGATTATTTTTTTTAACGTTTATTTTTTTAAATTTTCAAAACATAACAGTAAACATAAAAACTTTTATTTATTTTATAAGGATGTGACTAAAAATATTTTATTAATTTTCATAGAAAAATGTTAACTCCAAAAAAATGTCATGCCCCATGGCACTTGACAACATAATGGGTGCCACAAACCACTGAAAAAGTTTTTCTTTTGATATCTATCAAAAAGAGTCTTGAAAAAATCTTATATATATATATATATATATATTTATAGGGGCTATTCTAGGAAAAAAAGTTGGGCGGCAGTACCCCCCTTTCCCGGAGAAATTTAGCGGAAAATTGGCTTTTTTTTGTACAAAAAAACAATATTTGCCAAAAAAATGTAAAAAATGCGTGGAGTGTTGCTACTATCTATCTTATAACCTGCTTCTACAAGGGAGTGCTGCTACATCAACAATCTTATAGCCTGCTTCTACAAGGAAGTGTATATCGACTGAGGATTTGGGCAAGAAATCTATCATAAAAGAAAAAACTTTATTCAAGTTTTTAAACTTTTTCTGGTCTGGTTTATAAGCGTTCTTTTTATATATATGTATGTGTATATATATATACATATATATATATATATATATATATATATATATATATATATATATATATATATATATATATATATATATATATATATATATATATATATATATATATATACACACATATATATATATATATATATACACCTATAGTAAAGGTGTTAAATATACAGTTTGTGGTAAAAAACAGTAGTTAGTTTGTCTTTGGTATTTAAACTGACAAAATTAAGGTTAGATTACAATAAAACGCATTAATTTAATTGGGGAAACTAATTAAATTTAAAACAAAAACGCAAATTAAAAACTAGAATGTTTTTATTTTTATTTTTTTACTGTAAAACATGTGCGGAGTTTTGCTACATTGACTATCTTATAGCCTGCTGCTACAAGGAAGTGCTGCTACATCAACTATCTTATAGCCTCCTGCTACAAGGGAGTGTTGCTACATTAACCATCTTATAGCCTGCTGCTACAAGAAAATGCTGCTAAATTGACTATCTTATAGCCTGCTGCTACAAGGTGCCGCTATATTGACTGAGAGTATTGGTTGGGGCAGGCAGTTTATCAAATAATAATAAAAAAAAATAATTTTAAAGACCAAAAAAAAAGTTTTTTTGGTCTTTAAAATTATTTTTTTTAAAAAGAATTCTAAAACTGACATGCCAATAGTAAAATTAAAAACGGCCAAACAAGAGTATATATATATTTTATATTTTTTCGTATTTCTGTGTATATCCTGGCAAATCAAAAGTACTATTAACTTATTAATTTATATGAGTTATAATTATAACTACAAATTTTTACTGGAGTTTATTGATTCAGAACGACTAGCAGTAGTACTGTATTACTTCAATTTTCAAATTTTCAAGTTTACTAGTTAAACAATGAAAGAGTCTAGAGTAGAAAAACTTTATATACAAGAAATGATCATCAAGACGAATTTAATGGATTTGGTTTCGAAAAAAGTTTAGCTGTTGGTTCAAAACTTCCACTAAAAAAGTTGGTCTTTTAAGAAGATATTTACACCTCCGAAAAGTTGACAATATTAGTAGAAAAGAATCGTCTTCAAGCCGTGATGATTTAAAAAATTTTAACCGAGCTTGAAGAGATTTGGGAGAGAACAAGAGTTCCAATCAAGCCATATTGCAAATACCATGACTATTTGTTGAATGGAAAAGTATAATAGAAAATAGAAAAAGAGAAGACACGTGAAATGTTGAGGACGTCAATAAATCAGCTGTGTGATGATTCAGCATTTAAAGTCTATGAAATATTATGAGTATCTCAAATTTCAACGTGGAAAGTGGAGTGGTTGTTCTTACAAAACCAGCGGAAATATCCACAGATAAACAAAATTACTTATGTATTCTATTTTGTTCGAAGTGCACAATATGTACAGTTTTTAATCTGTTTTTTTTTTAGGTTTGCCACATACTTGGTTGAGATACTATTTTTTTTTTAGGTTTGCCACATACTTGGTTGAGATACTATTTTACATCAAAGAGAGAAAAAAGTACATGATAATACTGATTGTCTGGAAGAGCAGAGAGCAGCTCATGATGATTTATCTAAAAGAAGGCGATAAGAGATAATATAAGAGATATAACTAGTGAAGAAGTTGAACAAAATCTTGGCAAGGATGAGGAAAACACAAAAAGCTTAGAAGATGACAAATTTTACCTAACGCCACCAAAAACATTGCAGTTATTGGAAAGCATAGAGGGCCAAATCAGCCCCTACTTAAAAGGCCTCAGGAAAACTGGGACTCAATTTCCCACAAAATAAAAGATGTTGTTTAGTTTGAATTTCCTGCCGACGGAGATATTCATTGCCAAGCAAAAAAATACATTTCCAAGAAAAGAT
>NC_088933.1:36807500-36845000 GCF_038396675.1 Hydra vulgaris
TTCTGGACACTACAGACTTGGAAAAAGTAGAGATATAAAGTCCTTTTGGGACTCTGCATCCCTGGTATGTATATATATATATGTATGCAGGGCTTGTGATGAAGCGGGCGCGATCGCGCCATATAAATGGTTTTTTTAAACCTTCTAGGCGCGATAAACAATGCTTGCTCAGCTTATAATGAGAGTATAAAATCACGCTTGTTCAAAAGTTTGGGACGGAAAAAATAATAAGCTTTTATATGGTTTTTTTATAAAATATTTGTAATTAAAATTTTAGGTAATGATAAAACTTGTTGATTTAACAGTAAAACTTCGTCTTCCTTATACTTATATTCTTATACGAAGTACTTATGTAAAATGTAAGCATATGTCACTCGCTTTCTGCACGTTTCTGTTTTGCTGTTTTGTCAGCATTTTTCTGTTTTGCACTAACATAATGAATGAACAGCTTGAAGTTGTTACAGCTAATTTCAATAATGGAATATTACTATTTAAACAAGTGTGCGTGGAAACACAATGTGAATATAAAAATGTGCAAATGAAATGGGAATAGAAAATTAGGAAATAACTATTAGAAAGTTAAAGCTTCTGAATATTTTTAATATTGTAAAAACGTCAAGTAAGATTCATTTGATTTATTGTTAATAATATTCCACACATCGTTTACACATTTGCTTGATGATAAGGTTTATGATAATGTTAAATGTTGAATTATTTCAAAAATGTGCTAAAAAAACTAACAAAAAATAAAGTTAAAAATAATTTTAACTTGAAAAAAAATCTAAATGAAAATGAAAAAAATAAAAAACTTAACATAAAAAAACTTAATTAAATAAAATAATCTTTTTTTGAGTAATGTTACAGTATTCTTCTTTTTTTGCAGAATTCTTTTTTTAATGATGCAGTTAAAACTTATATAATATATACCGCTGACAACAGTTGAGAGGAAAATCTGTTATTTAACTTACAACTAATAGTTTTGAAGAAGAGTTTCAAATTATTCTTGTGTTATAATCTACTAATTTTTTGACGATAAAAAAAGCGTTATTTAAATAAGAAATTGTAAAAAAATATATTCAATAACTATTAATTTATTTACGAAAAAAAATTAATTATTAAAAAATACCAAGAAATATAAAAACCGTTAATTGTAAATATTAAGTTAACAGTGTTTGAAATACATATCAAAACAACGAAAGTAAAAAATTTTAGCCGAGAATTTATTCTTCAATACTATTATAAGAACTTATTAAGCATTTGTGTTTTTGTTTGGTTTCGATTTTTTTTTTACCATTAATAGTTTGAAAAAATAGCGAGATCTGGCGCAAATAAAAAACAAGAATTTGGGAAGTATAAAAAACTACATTGTTGAAGTAGTATAAATGCGCTGTTGTAGATACTACTTCTAACATTGATGAATAAAAGTCATATAACAAACAGAAAGCTTTTTATAAACACAGTCTTCTGCAATTTTCAAATTTCAAGATTGCTCTCACGGCCCTGACCCGGAGCGCACATAATTGCGTTCGATGACAACATATTATAATTTTACAAGCGTGATATAACACGCTTGGCGATTTTCTTCATCACAAGTCCTGTGTGTATATATATATATATATATATATATATATATATATATATATATATATATATATATATATATATATATATATATATATATATATATATATATATGCATATATGTATATATAAATATGTATATATATATATATATATATATATATATATATATATATATATATATATATATATCAGGGGCTATTCTAGACCGTTTTCGACAATGTCAACCGTATTTGGGCGCAGCTCAAATTAAAATTTGAGGACTTTTTTTTTTTTAAATTTTGACATAAATATAGATATAATCTATATTTGCAACCTATTGTTTTAAAATTGATGAAGATCTGAGTTTGAACAAGCAAATGAACTTTACTTGATATATTTAGGGTGAGACTTTCAGGCCTAACCAAAAAATTCAATTCTTTAAATGCTTTTGCTTTGCTTTTATTAATATTTTTATTTTTATTTTTTCGTTATTTATGTTAATTGTATTCAAAAAAATAACAATTTTTTAAAATCAAGTTCACGCACAAAATTTTATTATACCTATCAGGTATTAAAAATATTTGCATTATTTCTGTTTTCTGTCTGGATTGTTATTACAAATTTATCTAGTTTTAAAAGATGATATCCAGTAAATAATTTTTTATTCTTTTCAATCAGATAGCTGTTGGAGATCAGCCTTTAGATGTTGAAACCCAAATTCGTTCTCTTATAATGAAATATGCTGCAAACTCAAATGCATTAATTCTAGCTGTAACTGCAGCCAATACAGACCTTGCCACTTCCGAAGCTATTAAAATTGCAAGAGAGGTTGACCCTGAAGGTCATTTGTATAACATATATGATATTTTATAAGTTTAATTTATTTATATAATTATAAACTATAAACAAAACTAGTTATACATTATTGTTGTACATAAATTTTTAACAAAATTATTTTTATTATTTAGGAAACCGCACACTGGCTGTCATAACAAAGTTAGACCTTATGGATCATGGGACAGATGCAAAAGATATTTTATATGGAAAAGGTGTGTCATTTTACATATAAAAGGTGTGAAAAGTATTACATCATTATTGTTTTCGAAAAAAAGTTCATTGTTATTATTGTTTTCAAAAAAGTTCAATATAATTATTGGTTTTAGAAAAATATTTTATTATTCATATTCATTATTCAAAAATATTAATTTTATTTATCGGTTTCAGAAAAAAGTTTTTATTGTTAAAATATTATTGCTTTCTAAAAGAGTTTAATATTGGTTTTAGAGTTTTTTCTTATTTTTGTTTAATGCAAATACTTTTCTTAAAAAAAAAATTGAAAAGTCTGGCAAATTAATGTGTTAGTTTTACTTCCATTTTTGTAGCAAAATTAAAACTAGAATTAAATAAAATAGAAATAAAAAGTAGAATTACACTCACACACCTGAAGGTGACCATAATTTTAACATACATTCTCAGCAGTTTTAAAGTAGCTGTTAATCCCAGTATGATAATAATTGCAGCAGTGTCCAAATCTGGCAAAACTTAACATTTTCAACTTATTTTATATTATTAACTTTATACTATGTGATTTCAGTCAAGCTTGAAATAATAGTTTGTTTTTTTACTTATTGACTCCAGTCAAAAATGGAATATTTCCAACTTGAAAAAATCTTTTTTATTTAGTGATTCCTGTCAAGATTGGAAAGTTTATTGTTTTTTACTTAGTGATTCCAGTCAAACTTTGAATAATTGTTGTTTTCATTTACTTAGTGACTCCAGTCAAGCTTTGAATTATTGTTATCTTTTTTTACTTAATGATTCCAGTCAAAATTAAAGTAACTGTTTTTTTTAGGTTCCAGCCTAACTCGGAATAATTTTTTTTTTTTTTAGTGATCCCAGTCAAACTAGGAATAATTGGTATTGTAAACAGGAGTCAGTTAGATATCAACAACAAAAAGGTACATTAATTTTGACATAAAAAAATTAAAAAATATTCGTATTAATAGTAATATAAGTAATAATAACCTAAATTTATTTTTATTTTTACTTAATAATCTTAATTTTTGCTTTTATCAGACTATTCAAAGTAGTTTGGAGTTTGAGGAATTTTTCTTTCAAAAGCGATATCCTATGCTAGCTAATCGAAACGGAACAAAATATCTTACAAAAACTCTAAACAAGGTAATTAACAAAAAAAGGTAAATTATACAAATTTGAAAAATAAAAACTTTCTGATGTATTTTATATTGATTTCAGCTTTTGCTTCGTCACATTCAGCATTGTTTACCTGATCTAAAATCACGTATCAATGTTATGATTTCTCATTACCAGCAGTTGTTGAATTCTTGTGGAGAACCAGTTGTTGATAAGGTTATTTTTAGAATAAAAAGTGTGTTAAAACATTCCAAATACAAATATGTTTATATAAAACTATAAAATATTTTATTTTAAATTGCAACATTATATTACTATAGAGGTCAACATTACTTCGTTTAATTACACTTTTTGCATCAACTTATTGTGAAACTATAGAAGGAACATCTAAAAATATCACTACATCAGAAATGTAAGCTTTTTTTTTTTTAATTATTTGGGGTTAAATTTATATTTTCATCATCAGTGCATATCTCAAGAGACAGGTCTAATAATTCAAGCACCAAGCAAGGTGAAAGTCTTGATTCGAGCGAAGGGATGTAAATATATAGTTTAGACTTTTTCTAATTTCTTAAATAATTTTAAATTAAAAGTATATTATTAAATCAGATAAAAGTAATAAAACAAATTATCTAAAAAATTTTTTTTTCTCTTGAAAATGTTTATTGTACTTATAGAGGCCTTGGCGGGATCCAAGAGCTTTAGCTCTCTTACCCACACTCCCTTAAAGTGGTTTATGGGAGCAATTTGCTGCTCTTGCAAAAGTATAGTTTTTTTGTATTGAAAAGAAATAGATTAAAAAAGACAAAGTTTGAGTTTCAGATTGACTTTTTTTGCTTACAAAATGCAATTGTTAATTTTTTTTTGTGTAACAGTCACTAATTTTTTTTTTTGTAGTGCTTGTGATTATATTTTAACTATACAAATGGCTAAACCACTTGTCGACCTAATAATATAAGTTGTTTTATACTACAACAATATTTAATATGTTTTTAAATTTACAATGTTTTACAGATGTGGTGGAGCCCGAATATGCTACATTTTTCATGACACATTTGGCAAGACTATCTTAAAGTTTGACCCTTTAACGGGTCTTACTACAAAAGACATATTGACAGCCATAAGGAATGCCACGGTGAAAATATTTTCATTGTTTAATGTTGATATTGTTTTTTAGAAGTTATAAATTAACTATGATTCTGTAGTATGTTACAACAAGTAACTATGACTCGATAGTATGTTACAACAACAAAAACTGAACAATAAGAAAACGAATCTAAGTTATGAAAACTTTTTTACTAGGGTCCACGTCCAGCTTTATTTGTACCAGAAATTTCTTTTGAACTTCTTGTTAAAAGACAAATCCAAAAGCTTGAAGAGCCAAGCTTAAGATGTGTAGAATTAGTTCATGAAGAAATGCAAAGAATTATACAACATAGCATGTCACAGGTAGGTTTTACATTTGAATTAAACATTAAAACTTTCTGTCAATGGGAGTTTTATAAGTTATTTTATATAGAATTTATGAGCACATTATATAAAATATATAGAATATATTATATAGACAATATTTTAAAATGCATTATATAGAATATTTATATGGCATTAAATTAGGTAGTGGTGTAGTGCTAAAGTGCTCACTATGTAAGTAAGAAGTTCTGAAATTAATGCCTACCATGGTAATAATGTGCTCAACTTGTTTCACTGCACAACAATCTTGATAGTCAAGGTTTCTTGTTTGTCAAGGCTTTTTGTTTGTTAAGGTTTCTTGTTTGTCAAGGCTTTTATTTCAAAGCTAAAGGGTTGAGAGTGAGTTGTAACCATAATTAAGAATATAGATGTAAAAATTGAGTAGCCTCCTTAACTTTTTTTTTTAGCTAAAACTTCTGTTGATGTTTTTTTTTTAATGTATTTATAAAGATTTATAATTGTATTTGTAGCTATTTACATTTAAATCAATATATATAGAATAGTATCCCCTGCAAATTAATCAAGTTTTTGTAAATAAAAACAAATTGAAAGTCAAAAATATTTGCAAAATTTAATAATTCACTTACTTTGAGATATTTAAAAAGCAGTGAAGTATAACAGATTCCTAAATCAATTGCAAAATTTTTTATTTCAGTTACTTAGCGATATTCTATTTCATATGGTGTTGAAAGTTTATTTACAAACATAGCACTTTAGAAAACCATCAACATAGAAACTGATTTATTCCTTAAAGATAAAACTTGCTTAAAACAACTTTCTAACACTCAGTTTAAGAAACTACTACAAATTTTAATATCTGCTTTCCATTTTCTATTTAATGGAAAATATTATGATCAAACAAATAGTGTTGAAATGGGTTCTTCTTTAGCGCCCATCTTAGCTGATATTTTCAATGGGTTTTATGAACAAACATGTGTTAATAACTGAGCCTTTTCTAAAGCAATATTTTATAAACAATATGTGGATGATATAATTGCTATCTTTAATTCTGAATATGAAGTCCAAGAGTATTTTATTCACCCTAATAAACATTATAAGAATTTTGAAATTTATGATGGAAAAAGAACAAGAAAACCAGATTGCCTTTTTTAGATGTACTTTAAAAATCCAATTTCTTTTTTGACATCAGTTTAACATAAAAAAACTTATACAGGTCTGTTATAAATTTTTTTTAGTTTTGTTTCCTTATGCTACAAATTTGGTCCTAAAGGTTGTTTGATTGATCCAACATATTAAATTAGTATTACTTGGCTCTGGTTTGATAGGAACTTAAAAAATCTTTCTTTTGTTTTACAGAAAGATCAATTTTGGCAAAAAGTTGTTGACTATGAAAATATATTGTATATTGATAATATAATGAACCCATCTATTTTTATCTTAGTAAAAAAATATAAAATTTTGTGTATTTGAGTTTTTAACTTCAAGCTTCGATTCATTGGAACATATTCTAATTATAGTAAAATGAAAATCAAAAGAATTGTAAATAAATTTTGCAAAGATTTTCTAATAAAAATAATATTTACTACTAATAAAATGCAAAATAATTTTTTTTTTAAAAGATCCACTTTCCAAGCTGCTTAAATCTCATGTAGTTAACAAATTTTCTTTTGCTGGTTGTAATGCCAGCTATATCGGAGAAACTTCCAGACATTTAACAACTAGAATTATTTAGCACCTTGGGACCAATAAGAAATCTCACATATATAAAAACATTTAATAACATCCCTTAATTGTAAAACCCTGTCAAATTGTAACTCATTTGAGATTTTGGATATCGCTTCAACTAAACATAAATTAAATGTAAAAAAAGCGCTCCACATTAAATGGGAAATTCCCTCACTTAACAAACAAACTTTCCATTACAACATTGACCTTTCTATTTAATTAAAATGACAATTGAATTTATTTTGATTATATTGATTGGTTATTTACTGAGTCATTTTGTAATTATTTTATTGGTTTATTATGTATATTTCTTGTCTGTTAATATTTCTCTGTAAAGTCTTCTTTTTTTAATATTTATTTCAGAGTTTTTTTTTATTGTAAAAACAATCTTTTGAAAATGTAATGCAAAATTACAAAATATGTCAGATAAAAAAACTTATTTTATGCTATTACAATATTCAAAAAAATATATATATTTACATATATACAGCACTCAGAATTAGGGTCAGCCTACCTGCTGACCTAGAAGTGCTTGAGGTAGGCAAAAAAGTTTCTACCTCATTTCTATGTTTTATGGTAAAACCATTGTAATGTTTTTGCCGACCTGATGTCGACGTCTGACAGATTAAGGTCGCCATAATATTGCCAACCTCATTTTTCCTAATTCTGAAGGCTATATTTATATATATATATAAATATATATATATATATATATATATATAAATATATATATATATATATATATATATATATATATATATATATATATATATATATATATATATATATATATGTATGTATGTATGTATGTATGTATGTATGTATGTATGTATGTATGTATGTATGTATGTATGTATGTATGTATGTATGTATGTATGTATGTATGTATGTATGTATATATATATATATATATATATATATATATATATATATATATATGTAAACACCTTGTACAGAAAGTTTAAACACGCTTGTTTTTTTAACGTATATAATTTTTTAAAGAAATGATTACCTGATAAATTAGTGAGATGTACTCTGTATTTTTATGTTTATTTATACTACGGCTATAATTTATTAATTTAGAGAGAAAAAAAAATTGTATGGATATTATAAAGGAGGTGAAGGGTGATGAGAAAATTAACAAAGCAATTAACTCCTTTCAATTTTTTGAAATAAATTTAAATGCAATTTGATAAGAAAAGTCGTAATACTCGTTTAATGAGAAATTTTTTATTGAAGTCTTTTACATTTTTATCACTCAACAGCCTGTTAGAATTAGGATATTTCATTTGGATCCCTATTCTTATTTTACTTTAAATAAAAACCGCAAATACCATTTGATTCAAAGTTCAGCAATTTTCAACTGATCCAACTTTGTCAAAATATCATATTTTCATGGGTAAAAGAGCTGTTTTGTCGAAAACAAATGGCAAGTCACTGGAATGCATAAAATGAAAATAAGCATTTAGAGAAATTGGCAGACGCCTAAATATTTCTGAATTCAGCGTTTGTACAACAATAAAATATTATTTATCAACTGGTAGTGTCAATGATAAACCTCGTACTGGGCGTTCAAAAAAACTGACAGCATGCAATGAAAACATGCTTTACACGCTAAGCAGACATAACCCAAAAGCAGGAGTATCAACTTTAAGTGCAGAAATCAATAGTTTGCTGGTAGACAAAACAGTTAGTCGAATGATAATAAGTAAGTTATTATGCAAGAAAGAACTAAATTTGTTTCATGGTGTAAGAAAGCCTTTGTTGATGTGAACCGATCGCCAAAGACGAAAGAAATGGTGCAAAGAGCGTTTAAATTATTCAGTGGAACAAATGAAAATGATTATTTTTAGTGATGAATCAAATTTCGAAATTATTAACATAAAAAACAAGAGATTTGTTTGTCGCAAAAATACGGAAAAATATTTGAAGCAACACCTACTAATCCGTATTCAAAAAGGTGGTGGTTCCTTTGGCATATGGGGATGTAAATCTGGCTCAGGCGTTGGCTTTCATAAAATATACGAAGGAAGATTAAACCAGTATGAGTATTGTGACATTTTGGAAAATGCGCTTATCCCTAGTCGCGATTTATTCCAGGTATTCCAACAAGACAATGCTCAATGCCATACAGCACATTCAATCACTGATTATTTCCTTAAAAGTAATATTCGACTCATGTCTTGGCTAGCACAATCACCAGACTTAAACACAATCGAAAATTTTTGGAGCTGGATGGATTATCAACAACAAAAAAGCAAATAACTAGTCACAAAAATATCAAACAAGAACTGACCAAACTGTGGCTTGAAATACCAATCAAAATGATTGAAAACTTAGTTGAATCAATGCCAAGATTTTGAATTTAAATGCCAAGGCAAATACAAGCATGTATTCAAAACAACTGGGGTTGTCAATCAGTTTAAAGAAAAATCTTTTTTATGTGAAAACATAAAAAAGATTTTTCTTTAAACTGATTGACTGCCTGCCCAAACCAAACCCTTCAGTCAATACAGTGGTATTTTCTGCAAGTTCTACCTATTTAAGTTAGTTGAGCTATTTACACTCTCTGCATGTTCTGTCTATTAAAGCATTAAATGCACACTGATTACATCATACTAAAAGAGGTAGCTGCAGGGGCTTTAGTACATACATCGACTAACTTATAGCCTTCTACTGGTACTACATCAACTGAAGGTTTGGCATGGGGCAGCAATCTTCTGTTTCATTGTTTTTTCTTCTTTTTCTGAAAAATTAAGTTTTAAGATATGAATTGTTCATGTTTATACATATAAACACAAACAATTCATATCTTCATCTATATTTACACACACATATATATATATATATATATATATATATATATATATATATATATATATATATATATATATATATATATACACTCTTTGAGACTGCCTGCCCTAACCAAACCCTCAGTCGATGTAGTGGCACTACCTTGTAGCACTAGGCTATGAGATAGTCAATGTAGCAACACTCCGCACATGTTTTACAGTATATGTATGTATATATACATGTAACACATGTATATATACATACAATACATATGTTATATATGTATATAAATAAATATACATATATATATGTATATATATAAATATATATATATATATATATATATATATATATATATATATATATATATATATATTAGGGATATGACTTTTTTGCAACCTACTAGGCCTGTATCGTAATTCAATGAACTTTTATGTAAAAAGAACGAATAGATGTTTCATTTTGACATATTTTGAAAAAAGGTCACCCCAAAACCAAAAAATCGAATTTTCAATAGGTACACTTTTGTACAGTAAATGAATATTAAAGGCTGAAGATGTTGTAAGAGTCATACTCCTGTTGTTATTTTATTTATTTATGCAACATGTACTGTGATATAACAAAAAACATTATGTGATATATAATTATACAAGTATTACAAAATTAACAGTATCAAAGCGTCTAGTACAACAATATACATAACTGTCTGTGTCTATAGGCCTACTGTGTTTAGTACATGGGTCACATGATGCTCACGTCTCATAAAGAGTCTAGCGCTTATTACTTAGAATGAATCGAAGTTGCAGTTTGTCTTTCTTTCTGCAGGAAGCATACAGGTCTTGCATCACCTTGATTGCACGTTCAGCTATCTGATTACTTCGTGGTATGTCGATGACGGATGGCTCTTTCTTCCAGTGATTTTTGAATGACTGCAATGCCTTTTTGTAAGGCTTCAATACATCAGATAAATTCTTGAAGTCATTGTCATTGTACTTTTGACTACTAAACCAATGTTCTGCCCACTCATATGAAATGAACCTGCAAACCTTCTCCAAATTCTTTCTCGCTTCAGGCATAAGAATGAACGCCAGAATAGCGAGAATGGCTCTTGAGTTCCATCTGGCATTGCTCATATTAGGAATGTTCTGAAAGTGAATCAGAGGGAAGTTTCTTTGTTCTTCATAGAACCTAAACACTCTTGTTAAATGGTACAAAAACTTCATATCGTCTCACCACCCTGATTTATCAAGAATTTCTACAGTTCCATTCACAAACTTATCCTTCAGTTCATCATACTTATTCAACAGTTCAGACACAAATGGGTATTCAATGTTTGGAGATTTGGTATCACCCCCAAGTTCTTCGTCCATCACCAGACGGAGAATCCTGTCTAGTACGTGATGCTGACAACCGATAAATTGTGGTATTGTGACACCCTTTAATGTAAACATACGTTGCAACTTTACAACAACTCCATTTCTCTTCCCAGTATTGACGTTTGTTGTATCAGTAATGATCATCTTAATTGAATTCCACAAATTGTATTCATCAATAAGTTTGGCAATTTTTTCAGCAACAGTTTCAGCTTTGCCATCTTTTAAACGCAGTGCATCAAGTTTCACGTCAGTTCTTTCATTCTGAAGTACAACTACCTGATATTCCTTATCATCTATTCGTTTGCCGTCAAAGTGTAAGGACCACTGTTCCATTTTAAGTTGTTGTATCATTTCTTTTTTTAATTTACCTGCCTCTTTGAATATGGACTTGTAAATTGCTGATTGACTTGGAGTTGGAATATCAATACCTTGTTGTGATAATACATTGCATATTTTAGCAGCTTTCTTTGTGGAAACTCCACTTGATGTAACCATACTTACAGCAAATTTACTTTTGTAGTGCTTTCTAGTTTTTTTCTGAGTGTCCTCATCATCGTCTTTATCACCGTCGTCGTCTTCATCATCTTCACTCTTACTTTTGCAGTTTTCAGATTCAGTACCACTGTCTGTGGTAGACAGGACTTGTGATGTGGAAGGTATTGCTGTTCCAGACTGGACTTTCCTTCTCTTGGACGGGTGAATGGTTTCTTTACTTGCCACTTGTCCTGTTGAGTACCCCACCTGTCCTTTACTTTCTTTTTGTAGGTGGTATAGACGTTTATCTTCCGAGGATAACCACTGGCCATTCACTTTCGTGATGTCAAATAATGCATTGAGAACATCATATTTTCCACGCTTGACACATTCATCATAGACCTTCAGCACCTTCATAAGCTTTGCTCTTATCACTTGATCAGACACACGTGGAAAATTCAGTTTATTGTCCCACAATTTTGTAATTTCCTTAGAAATTTGGTCTATTCGTTCTTTTCTTCCTTTAACATATGCTCCGAGAAACTGGTATCTTCCTACGATCTGCAATTGAAGTGGTATTCTGGATTTTTCATCGAGTGAATGTTCTTCTACAGCCACGCTTCCTCTTCTTCTGTGTGACTCTTGAAATCTCACCAAATTTTTAGTCCAAGTCTTCTTGTTCTTTGTTACTGTGGTATGACTTTTCTTGTGAGACATCATATAATATTGTTACGACTTTACGGATAGCTGAGCGTAAATATCCGTTTAATAAAGTCGTTTAATTAATAAAATACTTTAACTGTATAGTAATCCAATTATAGTTCGATAATCCAGTCAATGTTGATAACAGTTCGATAATCCAGTCCGTATCCTAACGATAATGCTACAACTACTTATACTTCGTACACTTACAGCGTCTTTAGTTCGCTACAGTAGTTCCTTATTAGCTCAGTTACACGCAGAGTACTTCATAGAACTATTCACATTATCAACACTGAGCTCTGACAGCAGCTCGCTTATATAATTATTTAGAGCTTCCAGAATGTTCTACTAAGTTCTATAATCTTCTACAGTCTGTTACAGTCGTCTATATCACCGTGGTAACACAATGACGTCATCACATAACAATTCCAAGTATTTGCCGGCACACGGCCGTTTCGTTGCCATGGTAACGGGTGGCGTTATATTTATAAATTCATAACAAAATAATGAAATAAATAGAATTAAGCTGAGAATTAAGCTTAAGATTAAAACATCGGTCAAAAATGAATGTATAAAAATGGTAAATCAAATTTTTATTTTGGGGGTGACCTTTTTTTGTTGCAGAAAGCTATTTGGGCCTTTTTTCATGATTTTTGGTAAAAGTTCATCGATTTATGATACAGGAAACATTTTATTTGAAAAAAAATTAAAAAGTCATATCCCTAATATATATATATATATATATATATATATATAAATTAGTAAAAACACTTAACTGTTTTTCTTTCTGTAAGTTTATCTTGTTCGTTCAATGTTTTAAATCTTATTTACTATTTTGCTAATAAAGATTTAATGAATTTATATTTTGCTCTTAGGTTTTAGAGATACAAAAATTTCCTCAGCTAAAAGACAGAATAAATGAAGTTGTAACTGCTCTTCTACAAAGTAGACTGGCTCCAACAAAAACTATGGTAAGGAATCTAACAGTTAAAATGATAACTATCGATATAAAATGGTAATAGTAATTTTTTGATGGTAAATAGTTCAATAACTTCAATAGTTAAGTTCTAACTGTGGACATCTTTTTTTATTATATATTATTAATATTAACTATAATTATTATTGGTTATATTTACTTTATATATATATTATTGTATTAACACAATTTATTTATGGTTATTTATTTTAAAATCAAAATTTTATTTCTATCTTTCAAGTGTTTTTTTTTTTTGTTTTGTTTCTGTTTTCTAACTTATCTTCAAGTATTATAATTTAGTTAATTATGTCTTAAGTCTATTTAAAAATTGCTACATTCAACAATAACTTTAAATTTTGACTGACAGTGACTATCATTTGACAGTTGCACTACTAACAGTGACTACCATTTGACAGTTGTTCTACTGACAGTGACTACTATTTGACAGATTTACTACTGACAGTGACTACTATTTAAAAGTTGAAGAATATTCAAAATAGTTAAAAAATTTAAACATAGTTTTGGACTGTTAAACAATTATAACAGTTCAAAGATGTTTTTGAAAACTTCTTAATATTGAAAACTTCTTAATATTGAATTGATAAAATTTCCTTTAAAAATCGACAATTTTCATAAATAGCAGTTTCATAAATTTTAATTATGAGAAGCAAAGTTATAGTGAAATAACAGTTTTTTTTATTTCAGTAATTTTTTTTTATTTATTATTTTTGTTTGGAATAATCAATCTTTGTACCCAAGAATAACAAAAAATAATTTTTTACATAACTCAACTAATTATTAGTAAAATTAACATCAATATAAACTTAAAATGAATATGAAATTTATTATCAAATTTATTATTTAGTTTTATCATTAAAGAATGATAGTTCAATAATTTTAAAATTAATGCTAATAAAAATTAATTCCATATTAATATAACGCTAAACTAAATATTTTTAAAAATTAAACAAGTTATTATTTTTAAGTAATTTTAACATAGAGTATAATTTTTTTTAATTGTATACCATTTTATGACATTACAACAATAAAGTTGAGTTTTTTTTGATAGAAACCAAAAAAGTTTAACCGTCTGGTCAGTAATCCATCTTTTACTATTTTTTTAATTACCAGGTACTAGGCACATGATTATTGAATAAATCGTAAAAGTGAGAAAAACTATACAAAATTATTATTATAAATTATTACAAATTTATAATATTACAAAAATTTATAAATATTACAAAATTATTATTATAAATAAATAAACAATTGAATATAAATACGATGATACAACAAGCTTTTACAGCATGATTTCATATTTTTATTTTCAAGTAAATTATTTTATTCTTAAATTTCAAGCTAAAAAATTACTTAGTAAATATCACGCTAAAAAATTTACTACTTACTGCAAACCAATCACTATGCTGTTAGTCAGTTTATAAAATCCTTTTTACTTTAATCAAAGTTTATTGTAAATTTTAAAGGAATAATTTTACACCTAAAGAATAAAATTATATTTTATATTAAATAATTGTATTTTTACTAATAGTTTACTGCGACAAGTATTTTTAATTTTTTTGCATTTTACAGATTTTCAAAATACCTGAAATGTACTTTTAATTTTTTTTTGACTTTATAATTAATAATTTTATAGTTTTTAATTATAAATTTTGAAGTTTTTGCTTAATTTGATATTTTTGTAATTTCAAGCTACCAAGTTTCAAAATTATTTTAAGTTTATAGCAGCTAATATTAGACTTACCTGTGGTCAACTTACAGTTTATATCAACATATAAATTTATAGTACTTAATGTATATATTTTTTAAGGTAGAGAATCTTGTTCAAATTGAGCTGTCATATATCAATACAAATCACCCTGACTTCAGTGATGGTGCATCTGTTGTTTCCTCAATGTTAGCTGCTAATGATTTGGTACTTTTTTTGTTTATTCTTATTTTTATGTTTTATATATATGTTATATTTTTATGTTGTATATTTTTATATATATGATTACATATGTTATATATTTTTTATGTAATATTTATATAGGCAACATGTATTTAATAAATAATTAAGCAGCATTTGCATTTGATAAATTGCTAAGTCTTTTTAATAATATGCAGGCCTTGTTTTAAAGCGTTATGCATAGAGCGATTTCTGTATGCCTTTTACGTGCAATAAGCGATTTTGGTTAAGCGACTTTTTATCATTTTTTAACTTTTAAATCATTCTATAAACGATAAGATAAAAGAAGTAGGGTAAAGGAAGGTATGTTCGTGATAAATTAACTAGATGTGTAATTACAAAGTCAATTTCAGTAATTTTACTTAATTACTTTAATTGTTTGATGTACATAGAGTAAAGTTACTAGAATCTATGCAGTTTTGGGATTTTAAGTCCTTTGATAAGTTTTTATAAAAGCTCAAAAGTCATTGAGAAAAGTTAGGTAATTTTGTGATATGATATTTAATTTCGTGATAGTGGTTAGGTAATTTCGTGAATACACAATAATATTTAAATTTTTCTTTATTAATTAAGTATAACATCTGGTATAATATAACAAAAAATATCAACACTTGTTTTGAATTCATAACTATTCAATCAGACTTTAAGTTCATAAAATATAAATATAGTCAGGCTTCTAAGTTAACAAAATTATAATAATACTTTCATTACTTTATATTTATATATAAAAAAAATATACTTTTAACATAGGTAGCTTAGAAAATAAAATAACAGACCTACAAAAAACTCTTAATATAATAACTATAATATTAACCATACTTATATCTGATTAACTTATTTTTCTAAATCACATTCTTGTTGACAACATGTATCACACATAAATACTTCACCAATCTCCTCATATGTTTGACAACTCTCATGATAAGGTACTAAACAATAGGAACACTGCACCCATTTTTTTCCATTTTTTTTTTTACATCACTGTTGTAACTTTTTTTACAAACACCGCACTCCCAATCATCATCTTTTGAAGCATTTTTAATTTTTTTTACTTTTTTTAGAACATACAGGAATAGAATCCTTTGAAGTTAATGGAATAGGTTGATCAGGAGGAGTCAGACACTTTGCACTTGAATCCCTTTTTGGCCTATTAGGGTTAGGTGTGGTTGACTCTACAGATGGAATAGTTAACAATGTTTGTATAGCAGTATTACTGTGTGGTTGAATTTCTGTACTTTGAATCTCTCTGTTTGTCAATTGAGATGGAGCTATTGCTTCTGGAGGAATGGCATTTTTGTTTAAAGGGCAAATGCCACTTTTTTTAAATGCATTTTCTATATTTTTTTAGAAAAGCTTTTAATAAATGCTGGATTCAATATTGTATGAAAAGTTGTCCGATTTGGTTTTTCTCCAGGATTTTCCCTCATAAAGTCATTTAAGCTAGTGGCCCAGTTTGACTTAAGTGGCTTGTATATTCCTACATCTAGTGGTTGTAATAAATGACTAGTATGAGCTGGTAATTTCGTGATAGGCTTTACTGCAAAAATATTTGCAGATTCGTATAGAGAAAGATATTATTATCATTTAACTATATAGTTATATCGTGCTTAAAACAATTTTTAATGTCATTATATTTAATAAAAGAAACATGATTAAAAATGTAAATTCATTTGAGGTGAAAACGTTAAGAAAATGTGTAACTGCGATAAGGAATCATAAGTTATAGGAAGTTAATAAAAAAACAAAAATTTTACCATTAAATCAAGCATCTTTTCTAGTTTAATATTTAATAAAAATAATTTACTTACCTTAAAACACAAGTCTGGAAATAAAAATGTTGGACAAGTACTCCAAACAAATGTGCTGAACGCACGTTAAATAATGCTAAAGAATGTACAAACTTATAGTAAACAATTGACGTATCACACGCACCCAACGACTATTTGTGAATCGACAGTAGTACCCCGGGGTACCATTTGACGCAATTTCGATGTTTTTGACTAATAGGTATGTTCGCTACAAATGCCGAGCGAAATATCACGAAATTACATATATCACGAACATACCTTCCTTTACCCTAATTAGTTTTTAAAAAAATCACATTAACTTTTGAATGACATTTATGTAAAAATATGCGTTACAAAATAATGTTACAAAAGTTTGAATGATAATTATGTTATACATGATATGAAAAAAACTCAAATAAAATTAAAAATTTATTTTTATTTTTTTATTGTAATGATTGATTTTTTTGCTTGAAAAACGCTAATACTTTAAGCTTAAAGAAAAGATCATAATAATATAATTTAATTCTGATAAAAAACATACGATTTAATTTCAAATTAATTTAATAAAAATATATAATTTTATTCTGATAAAAAAAATATATAATTTAATTTAGATTTTAAAAATGTATAATTTAATTTTGATTTCAAAAATATATAATTTAATTAAAGTTAATGCTTGGGTTTACCATAATTAACAAATTTCTTTAAAAATATTACTAAATATTGTTCAATATTTAAATTTTATTTGTTCTTAAAAATTAACTCATTTTTATCGCAATTGTTTTTTTCGATTATCCTTCTTAAACATTTTTTTTCTACTCAAAATTAAATTTTAAATAAAACATAACAAAACATAAGTTAAACGGGTAGTAGTAACAGTATCAAAAACAGCCAAACTGATTAATCTCGAAAAGGGACTTTTCGGAATAATATCGAAAAAGAGAATACATCGAAGTTGTTAAAAAAGAAATAGTATCGAAAATCCGAAAAGCAGAATAATCTCGAAGTAGCTCAAAAAAGAATAATATTGAAAAGAGACTTACCAGAACAACATCGAAATTGTGAAAAAAGGAATAAAATCAAAAAGGCACTTTACGGAATAATATCGAAGATGTGAAACAAGGAATAGGTTCGAAAATTCCAAAAACAGAATAAATAGAGAGCCAGTATTTTGCAGTTTTGAATTAAAGTGTAGTAATTACACTGTATAATTGTATAATTTATACAATATAAACTAAAAGTTCTATTAGTAGAACAAAAAATATTGAATGTTGTGTTGTTGGCTATTTATAAAATGATTTAAAACAAGATGTTTTGATTTTATTTACATTTAATGTCAACAAACCCTAAAAAGTTACAAAATTTTTAGTCAAAATCAATAAAGACTTATGAACCATAAAAATTTTAAAGGATAAAGTTATTTGTAAATATGCAAAACTATATGCCAACTAAGTCATCTGTTATATGTGCAAAAAAATTTCGAGAAAAAAATACTTTAAAACAAGGAAAGCAGGATAAAAGATCCTGTTTGATAAAATAATTAAAAACGCTAATTAAAAAATCCTGATTGATAAAACAAGAAGAGCATGCTAAAAGATCCTTTTTAATAAAAGATTATAAACAATACCCACTCTACCTCTAAATACCATGGAAAAATTACTATAACATGTAGTCATATGGTCATTCTGTTCCAGAATGTTTAACATTGTAAATACTTAAAAAATATTGAGCACACAATTTTAAATACATTGCTGGTATGGTATGTAGCTACCAAATGTTAAAATTTAATTATCATATTGTATTTTACAAGACGTTATTTAATAAAATTTTCATACCAGAAGTTATTGAGTTTATTATACAAGTTGCTGAGAGCTTAAATGAAAATATTTTTGAAGAACTTAAATAAAATAAAGAAGAAATTAAAAAATACTGATGATATGCATTATTTTAGTGTTAAACTTCCATGCAATTATTCAAAGCATACATTATATCACCATTAAAAATTATTTGGAAAGATTTTCCATTGCTTTCTTTATTGAAAACACATTCTGGTAATATAGACACAATAGAATGTGCAAAATTATTACTCAATATTGACCCAAAATGTTGCAAGATAACTGTTTAATATTTGATGAAATGTATTTGCAGAAATAAACAGAATACTCTGAACTTTGAAGTAAAAAAAACTTAACTCTAAACTTTTCAAAATTGGTATACAATAGAAAATTGTTAAGAACATTCATTAAATAATAGGAACATTCCGTATATAATAAAAAACTGCTTCAGTAATAAAAATTGATAGTAATTGATTGAGAAATGAAACCATAGAAACTGTGACTATTTTTTAAACAGTGCTTTTGGTGTGCAAACTTATATATTATATTGATAAGTTCTCTAACGACATTTGAGAATTTGAGTTTCTTAAAAGTTTCTTAAATTTCAAGTTTTAAATTGAATTGAATTTCATTGCACGTGCAAATTAAACTGTTCATTTAAACTGCTGTTCTCCATTGTAGATAATGCTAACTTTGTGTAAAGTTAATGTGATATTTAGGTGAAAAGTTAGGAAATATTCATCAAACTCTTAAATAAGTTTCTTATTGAAAAGTGACTTAGTATTAAAACTTTCATAAGATTTTCCCTAGTATTGGTTTTTTTATAAAAAAAAAGGAAAAAAAGTGTGATCAGAAAATCATATTTTCGATGTTAATCATTTAAATGAGTTTTCGATCTTATTCCGTTTTTATTATTTTCGACATTATTCAGAAAATCATATTTTCGATGTTAATCATTAAAACAAGTTTTCAATCTTATTCCGTTTTTATTGTTTTCGATATTGTTCCACATTAGTAAGTTTCGATATAAAAATTTTTCAAGATTAATTTGAAAATCACTTTTTTGGTGTTAATCATTAAAATGAGTTTTCGATCTTATTACATTTTTATTGATTTTGATATTGTTCTGCATTTATGAATTTCGATATAAAAACTTTTCGGTATTAATCTGAAAATCACATTTTCGATCTTAATCATTAAAATGGGCTTCGGTCAGTTATTTTTCGATATTAATCATTTTTTCAATCAGTCAATTTTCGATACTATTCCGCTTTTCTAGTTAAACTTTTTTTTAATATACCGCAAGTTAAATTGCAGCAATTATTTTTTAATAAATATATACAGCAATTTAATTTTAATAAATGATGTTTGGAAAAATAATCTTTGTTTTCACAACAAAATCATTAATAAAATAATAAAATTTTAATAAATAAAGTAAATAAATTAACATAATTTTTTTATTTGTTACTGTTTAATAAATTAAGTTGGTGCTTAAGTTGTTACTTCCATTTATATCTATATGTTTACTCTACATATATACTATATAAATATATATTATATAAGTATATACTATATGTATGTATATATATATATATATATATATATATATATATATATATATATATATCTATATATATATTGTATTTACTCTATATTTATCTATACTGTATCTGGTGTTTGATAATAATTAGGACTGTTGCTAATATCAATTTTGATTTAGCAAAAAATCTAATGTAGATTTTCTATTTTGTAGAGAAAGAAGAAGGAAAAGATCCTTCAAAAGGAAGAGGTAATTTTTTTGTATTAATTTTGGGATTTGACACTGGAGTTTAAAAAAATGCATAAAGTTGCATATTAAATATTGACAATTGGTAATTTAAATTTAAAAGCTACATATCTATTATTCAATTGAGTATGGCTGAACACGGTTTAAAAATTTGACTTTTTTGCCAACTAAATATCCCAAAATTGCCCTTTTGAGGGTTGATCCTATATATATTGGGGACTCCAAAACAATGAATTTTAAAATCCTGGATTAAAATCCAAGGGAGATTTTTAGCTTTGCAATTTTTTATTTTTACAGTCATTTAAAATATTCTCTTTAAATAATCATTAGTAATTGCTACACAAGCAATTCCCTCCGGACCAATATTTGTCACACTCTCTTCAGACAATTATAATTGATTGAAAAACTATTTCCTTGGAGACAAATTCAGCACAAAGAATTTGCACAAATGAAATAAATAGATGTAGTACTAAACTTATGATAGTCATGATACGAGAAACTATAAACAGCTTAACAGTATATAGTTAATTTTAATATATTTAATTTATAAACGTAAATAAAAGTTACAAATATCAACATGACTTCCTTTCTTAATATTACACTAAAAAATATTACATTTACAAACTAAATAAAAATAATAATGCATAGGTATTGAAATCATTGATTTAGTTTTCTTTCTTAAGGAACATCTGCAGCTAATTAACTCTTTCAAGGCCCTTTGAAAACAAAGAATATGGTTGATATTCAGCAGAGTATTGGGCTTTCAAACAATAAAATCAGAAAATTTGGATCTTTTCTAAACCAAATTAGTCCAGTTCGCCTTCTTGAGCCAAATTTTCAACAGAAATTTGCATCAGCAGGATCTAGTCGAAAAGATTTTTTCATTGCTACCAATGTAAAATTGCCAGATGCTAATAAGGTTCATGACATTGTTCATTGTATCAGTTTAAAAAACCTGAATGAAAACATCACAGTTTCAAAAGATTTGATGAGCTCAGACACTGTGAAACTGGGCCTTGATGGTGGAGGGTCCTTTTCAAAAGCTAATTTGAGTCTAATTTCTGAACACCAAACAGAACAACAAAGTCCAGTAAAAAAGTCAATTAAGTTGGCTTCAAGTGAAAATTTTAAAAACACAGGTGTCAAAAAGCAACTAATTGTCGCAATGTTGCTTCTCTTTCTCTTTTCTACAAATACTATAATGGGCACTGCTCTAAAAGCTAGCGTCTCTTGTGCCATCTACTAAAATTCATTCTCGTGTTACTAGTCATTCAATTAAGTTTCATCCTTTTTCTGTGACTGTTTCTAAGTTTTTTTCCTCAAACATCAGTTCTTTGGAATTCGCTACCTTCATTTTGCTTTCCTGATTCATATAATTTGCAATCTTTTAAGTCGTCCGTCAATCGTTATCTTGCTCTACAATCTTCTTCTTTTCTTTTCCAGTAACTTCCAACTTTAATTAGTGGTTGCTTGCAGCCTTGTTGGAAGCGAAGATGTTTATAAAAAAATAAAATTGTAGCAATATCTGAAAACACTTCGGAGACATTTGGCAATATCAAACTAATTTTGGACCTAATGCAAGTTAATGAATAAAGCAAGTTAATGAATTAATTGACAAATTGATTTTGACATGTGACATAAAGCTTGCAAATATTAACTGTGAAATTCAGTCTCACAGTAACAAGCATCTTTGCTGCTGGTGCAACATTGAGTTGACAAATTTGAACAACTACGGCCAACTCAGAACATTTGGAACAATCAGAGAGCAACATCAAAAGTTCATTTGATGCTGGTGCTGATCTAAAGAAATCAAAAGAATTTGAGAATGCTGTTCATCCACCAATACTTCGATTTCCAGATGAAAAGCTAATCTTAGAAGCTATTCCTCCAATGAAACTTCATTTGCTTCTTGGCGTTGTTAACCATCTTATTAAGCACTTGGTTCAAGTTTTGCCAAAAGCAAAAGAATGGTTGACTTCAATACATATACCATTACAGCCGTACTATGGTGGTCACTTCAATGGTAATGATTGTATGAAGTTGCTGAAAAAAATTGACACTCTGAAGCAGATAACCGTGGCTGATAAGGCATTTGAAGCATCATCCATCTACCATGTTCTACATTTGTTTCTCCAAGTTGTTAATTTTTGTTTTGGATGCTCACTCTCTCCAGACTTTGAGAAAAAGATTCAAGAGTTTAAGAGCAATTATTTAAAGTTGACTGTTTCTGTCACACCAAAAGTTTATGCTGTCTTTTACCATGTTTCACATTTCTAAAGCACCATAAAACTGGTCTTGGAATTTACAATAAGCAAGCAACAGAGGTACTCCATTCAAACTTCAAGCCTCATCGGCAAAGATTCAAAAGGATTGTCTCATCTAGATTATTCCAAACAGCTGTTGAATTGTGTTGTTGATTACAATAGTAAAAATTTCTAAGAAGCACAAAAGGGTACAACGAAGATATTTGTGATAATTAAATTTAAAAATGTTGTGAATAATAATTCTACATATTTATTGTGTATTTTTTTATTGTTATCTATTTATTTTTTTATAACAATATAATAAAATATATATTAAAATTATTTGAGCTAATTTAGGCTTTACAATTCCAAAACAAAGTATTTAAGTAAGTGAGAAAGTTCGGTAATTTCGAAGCTAAATATCTCCCTTGGATTTTGATCCAGGATTTTTAAATTGGTTGTTCACCAATATATATAGAATCAACCCTCAAAAGGGCAATTTTGTGATATTTAGTGGGCAAAAAAGTCAAAATTTTCAAACCGTGTAAAGTTTTTACTCACTGTTTTTTTTAATGGCTTTAATTTCCTAAAAACATATAGTTATTTCTATAATTACAATAAATAAAAACCTTCCTGCAAAAATCTGATGGTTTTTTATCATGTTTATCTTAAAGCTGTTTTTTTTTTCTTTACCAAATAAATCTTTTCATCTTTCTGGCTTTACTTTTTTTGTTTAATATTTGCACTAAACGTTAATATTTAAATTTTAAAGTGTTTAAACATAAATCTAGAATACATAAGCTTAAGCATTAAGTACACAAACATATGTGTTAAATACACGAACAGATAGATATACACACAAATACACATTTTACATACATTTTTGTAGAATATTTAAAAAATTTAAAAATAATTTTTAAGAATTTTTTAAAAATATCAAATGAATTTTAATTTATTAGAATCATCGCCTATTAGCTAATGAAGCTCTAGAAGATACTCAATCAAATGACAGTCGAAGTATTCCTTGGTTTTCTCGTAAAGTTCCAACTAATGAATTAATAGATAACATTCATGATGGGAACCAATCAGATTCAACGTCTCATGTACATTTTAAGTTTTGTTTTAATTTACTTTTTATATATTTTTTCATTTCTTATAAGTTATAAAACTATTTTATTTAAGACTTTTTATTACTTATAAGTTATAAAAACTATAACGCACTGTACACAGCACATTATACTATGCTAATTTATTATCCCTGGTTATACTTTAACTTTATTATCCCTGGTTATACTTTAACTTTATTATCCCTGGTTATACTTTAACTTTATTATCCCTGGTTATACTTTGCTTTGTTAACTATACATCAAGTAATAAAATTTATAAAGTTCAAGGTTTGACCTGCAACTGCTATAAAATATTACCAGATATACTATTGAAAATAATTACTAGTGTTTTGGCTAATAAAATGAAAAGCACTATGGTAAAAATTATTTGTAATATGTGAAATTTATTTAGAACATAACCAAAACCAGAGAACTTTCTGATCGTGAACAATTAGATTTAGAATTAATACGTAAGTTTTATTCTTATAGTCTAAAAAATTATATAAGATATGAATAAAAACATAAGTTATAAATGAATATTTTTAATAATTATGTAATCATATTTAATTATTTAATTTGTTCTTAAGCACTAATTTTTTTAAATCTTTACACTTTAATATACTTTATTTCTTAGTACAAATGTTTTTCTTAAATTTTTTCTTTGTTGTTTTACTTAATATGTTCATGTACTTTATTTTATTTATTAGAGAGACTCATTATGTGTTCATGTACTTTATTTTATTTATTAGAGAGACTTTATATGTGTTCATGTACTTTATTTTATTTATTAGAGAGACTTAATATGTGTTCATGTACTTTATTTTATTTATTAGAGAGACTTAATATGTGTTCATGTACTTTATTTTATTTATTAGAGAGACTTAATATGTGTTCATGTACTTTATTTTATTTATTAGAGAGACTTAATATGTGTTCATGTACTTTATTTTATTTATTAGAGAGACTTATTATGTGTTCATGTACTTTATTTTATTTATTAGAGCGACTTATTAGATCATACTTTAACATCATCAGAAAGAATATCCAAGATAGGTATTTTTCTTTAAATTACTTTAATAACACCGTTGTTAGAACAATTACTATGGCTCCGACTATGTTTAGAGGAATAATGAACACTAGTAGTGTAATATTTTTATAGTGTCCCAAAAGCTGTAATGTGTTTTCTTGTCAACCATGTCAAATCTAAAATACAAAGTGATTTGGTTGAGCAACTTTATAAGGTAATTTTAAATTTTACTTTATTTTATAAAAGTCTTCAGAGATTTTTTATGTGGATAAACAAAATTAAGGGACATTTTAAAATTGTTTAAAAGTTAAAACAACTAAAAAAATGTAGAAGGATATAAATTTTATTGTTTTTTAAAAATAGTTGATGACTAGAAATTTTTTTATTTAATGGTTTTTTGGTTTTTGTTTTTTTATTGTTTTTTAATTCTTTTAAAACCAACATGGAGTGTTGCTACATTGACTGACAAATAGGCAAAACATGCAAGGTGTGTTGCTTTTTTTTATTGTGAAACATGCACGGAGTGTTGCTACATCAGCTACGTATCTTATAAGCTGCTTCTACAAGGGAGTACTGCTACATTGACTATCTTATAACCTGCTGCTACAAGTAAGTGCTGCTGCATTAACTATCTTATAGCCTGCTTCTACAAAAGAGTGCTGCTACATCAACTATTTATAGCCTGGTACTACAATGAAGTGTGGCTACTTCAACTGAGGCTTTTTCTGGTCTGGTTTATTAGCGTTAGATTTAAAACAACAGTTTGCGAAAGAAACTTACCATGCAGGACTATATAAATATATATATATATATATATATATATATATATATATATATATATATATATATATATATATATATATATATATATATATATATATATATATATATATATATATATATATATATATATATAAAAGTATATATATATATAAAAGTATATATATATATATATATATATATATATATATATATATATATTTATAATATATATATATATAATATATATTTATAATATATATATATATAATATATATATATATATATATATATATATATATATATATATATATATATATATATATATATATATATATATATATATATATATATATATATATATATATATATATATATATATATATATATATATATATATATATATATATATATATATATATATTAGCCCCCACCATTTTTGCAAAATTTTTGATTATTGAAGGTCGTCATTTGATTTCTGGTGCATTTTGATGAGTACATAGAAAAAATCATGTTCATTTTTATTTAAAGTTTTATTTACTGCCTCCTCCAATGCGCTGAAGTTTTTAGACTTTTATGGAAATCTCCTTATTTTCCTCTACTAATGCGCCAGCTTAGTTTGCGCATTTACCTAGTCGATTTTTGCAATGAAACAAAACTTTCAGGAAACAACCACATTTTTTTGTTCCATCAATATATTATAGTAATTTTATTTATAGATATAGTTTGAAAGTCTAATAATTTATTTTCTTTCAATTATTGCTTTTTTCTTATTAAAAACATTTGAATCACAAATATAGACTCAAAAATATAATTAATCACTTTATCACTTTAATATTATACAATGTCGTTAGTTAAAATGCTGTTTCAAAAGTTAATCAAATTTTTTTTGGTACTAACTGAGTGTTTTGCTCTATGCTCTTCTATTGACGGAAGAATATATTGCTTCAACACTTCATTTACGCACACTTTCGAGTAGCCTTGAATAAGTTTTAGCGCTCTTTCGACAGGATATTTACTACATGTAGTTCATAAACCCAGTCCTTAAATCTTCTGTAAGTGCTACATTTCCCCCATTCCTTACAACTAACTTGATACCATTCAAGATCATTCTTTGTAAATTCAAGGTTCTCAAAAACCAACCAACTTATGCCTCCTACAAATAATGACAGATTGGAAGTATTTGGATTTTTGTATTGCTCTCGAAAATTTGGCTTGCCAACATCCTGTTTAGAGTCAGAGTTAAATAGCTTTTTAGCAACACTTTCTCTAACTTCGGGCATTAGTTCCTTGTCAGCCATGGAGAAAATAACTGTTCTCTGGTTGTGGTACCAATGATGTTGTTTCATCACGTCAATGCATGCTTGGGCATGCATTGACGTGATGAAATTTCCATATCTCTGGTTGTTTGTTAATCTATATCTGGAGCTGTACATGCAAAAGGAGCTTTAAAAAACCAAAAAGTATAAAAAACACCAACAAACTCAGCAAAAACTGTAAATTGTGACATATCGTTTGCAGAAAAAAGATTTAAATCAAGCTGTGGACTAAGAAGGCAAAATACGAGATTATAGATTGATTTAGCAAGATATCTAAATCAATCTATAATCTTGGTACTTATAGTCACCTCTGGAAAATACGTTTTCTTTTAAAGCTTCACTGCAAAACTGTAAGACTTTATCAGTTTAGAAAAAATATTTATTGAATTAATTACAAGAAATTATTTGTTTATTGATAAAAAATATGCTTTATTAATGTTATATATTTTCTTTCCTAATAATAAGTCTTAACAGTTTAAAATCTCTAAAATATTTTTATCTCACCTTATTTTCCATAAATGTTCCACGGTTTTTTTTCCAGTCAAACTTGTTCATATTCTCATAATTTATTCCTTGAGCAAACATTTTATCCCAGTTATTGAGTAACTTTTTAAATGTATTGTCTGCAGGTCCGGTTATAACTTTGCCTGTCGCTTTTTCTATTTCGTTAGCTCGGAGTTCTACAACATGGTGTCTGCATGCTAACCAAATTAGTGGTTAATTTGGTTAGCATGCAGACACCATGTCTCATTGCCCCTCCATCTCTCAATAATTGACACTGCTCCATCCAGTATTACTTGCAGTTGTATCAAAGGATACACTATCAACTGCTTCAAAAAGATTCCATTCATTTAAAACTTTTTTTATTGCAATAGTCAGGATAATTCCACACCCATCAGAAATTCCAATTACTTAAATAACTGGGGCTCATTGAGATCTGGTGAGCTTACATTTACTGCCAACCTTTCCACATTTTTGCCATGATTAAGAACATCTTTAACTTCATTTGTGTCCAGTTGTAGAGTCAGGGATAAGTGTTTAGCTTTTGAGATAAAAGATTCCTTTATTTTAATTTCTTCATTTGTTAAGACCATTTTGTTATGCCTTCTTGATATTGTTTCTGATAATGAAAACTTATTCAAATCTCCATTGCCTGCATTCATGATACTTACAATTATAGCTACCTAATCTGTTGAAGAAATATTTTTGCAACAATTGATGTTGATTTTTTAGAAATATTTTTGCAACAATTATATATCTTTAGGCAAAGAAACCGTTACAAAATTGTCAGTTTTTTTCCTTTTTGTATTGTATTCTTTAAAGTCTATATCAAACTCATTTGAGTCTACAAATTCAGTATCAGTATGTTTTTGAAGACTTGATTGAAAAATGTTGTCAGACGATTGTTGACTTATCATTTTCTCTTGAAATTGATTTGTTTTTGCAACTTCACCATTTTTGCAGGCTTTTTTGGTCATCCAAAATCATACAATCTTTTTTTCTGGTTGGAAGTGATTTAGTTTTGTCTTTCATTATTATGTCAATAACATCTGAAGGAGAAATGTCGAAAAGATTACGCATTTCTTCCCTTACTTTATTTCTGCTTGCTTGTAATCTACTTCTGCGATTTTCCAATTCCATAATGTTATTCCTATAAGATATATGTATAAGTTAAAAAGTAAAATTCATTACTAGCATTTTATCATATTTATACCAATATTATTTCCGTCAAAATTAGAAATTAAAAGTATTATTAATACCTTATTTATCTATGACACAATATTGGAATTAAAGCCTTTTCCCATATATTAACTAAAGCCCTAATTACACACATCAAGCTGTTATCTTTCGTCTAACAACCACCAGATTCGTTACATTTAGGCATTAAAAAAAAATTAGAATGGGGGCAAGCAACAATGTCCTGAAGTCTTGCAGATTTAGAAATTGATGTCATAAAGTATTTTCTATAATGAAGATATCCAAGCACTTCTCCTTTTTTTGGCAGCTTATTATCAGGTAGCTTTTGGATGGTTTTTTCTACAAAAAAACCTTTTTTGATCTTGTTTGAGACATCGCATATATTTTTCGAAATTCCAGACAATAGTAAGTGCAATAGTAATTGGCATTGATGTGGTTATCAAGCTTTTTGACTTAATGTCTCGTCGCTGTCAAACAGTAATCGATACTAAGGGCTTCCCAACAAAGGAATTTTACTTCAAATTAACATTTTTAATTTTTTTTTTTCAAACATTTTTAATTAAAATTTTTTTTTTAAAATGTTTACTTCAGATGTTTTTTCCATCCCATTACTTTTGCACAAATTTCAATTAAATAAACTTTTGAGATTGCTTAGATTTGTGTTAATTCATTTGTTTTTACTTTTGAAATATTTTGACATTCCAGTGAAAATTTTAAAGAAAGTTTTAAAGAAACTTAAGTCAACTAAACTTTTGAATAAAATGTCTTTTCATTCAAAAAATATGTTGATCTCTTGCCTGGTTACTTTTGCATTCTATATAATAGATAACCATTATAATGGCATTTTTTTTTAAATTATCAGCTCCCTTTAGAGGCTCATACAGATATTTAGGGGGGTAAATAAAGTCAAAGGAGACTTTTTTTTTATTTGAAACTCTTAACTCTAAAACTGGTTTTAAACTAGTTCTTCTTGTTCAAGAAATCTGAGAAACCTGAGAAAGAGCCTTATTTTTTAAATTGTTTGAAAAATTACAATTATTGTTACTGTTGATTTGATTGTATCTCTGAGATTCTGAGATTTTTCTCTGAGAAAAAAACTAACCAACACTATCTTTCTACCACAATTTATTTAAACCTTTTTTTTGATTGCTCTGTATTCATCAAAAATACATTTTCTACATTTGAGCCCCTGAGATGCAAGTGGTATAAGTCACTCATATCTAGTTTTGAGATACAGAGGCATTTAGTAGACATCATATCATAAATCATCAAACTGTTTAAGAGGAAATAAACAAAAATAGCATAATTGTTGATTTCATTAGACTTATACCACTCTGCCATGTAATAGAATAAACAAAATGCTAACCATTGGTGGCAATAACTCAAAATATTGAAAGTGACTTTTACCACTATGCATCTCATGGACTCATTTAAAACCAACAATATTAAGAGTAGTTTGTATACCACTATATCTCTTGCAAATCTATTACACTCTCCAGTATCTTCTTGCTTATTCTTGCATAAACTTTATTTAGTTCTATTCTATACCCTTTTATACATGCTTAATGAATTGCATGCTCAAGAACAAAGTTTTTAAGCAAAGGGACTACAAAGTTTCTAAGCAAAGAGCTATCTGGGATTTTAATAATAATACACAATAAAGTTGGGAAGTAGCACAGAATTTTAATTTTTAACTTATTTTAAAATATTTTAATTTTGTCTAGCCAATACTGAAATCTTATTATTAACTAAATGCTATTATATTAAGAAGGTATTTAATCTAAACTCAAGGGAAAACTATATTAATTCATGAAAAATTCCAGATAGCTCTAGTCCCTTTACTTAAAAACTTTGTTCTTGAGCAAGCAGTTCATTAAGCATGTATTTAATTAACTTTTCAACTATTTTATTAGAGTGAACTTTTTGATGACTTATTGAGTGAAGCTGAACATATCCATATTAGGCGCAAAGAAAATTTAAATATGTTGCAGGTAGTTTATTATGTTATGAAATTTTTGTGCTGTCATTGTTTAAATTTTTAAATAAATCTTTGTCGCTTTTTAACCATTTAGAAAACATTTTAATTTTTTGTAACCATCTATAATAATGTTGTTGGTTTTTATTATCTACTTATTAGGATTTTTGTTTTGTCAAAGTTTTTCATTATAGAGAGATTATATCTTAAATATTAAATTTATATTTTAATTAGGCCTTACAGAGAGCTGCTCACATAACTGCAGATATTCGTGATTCCAATGTTTCATTGTGATCAAGTTTGTTAATTGAAGTTGGTTGTTGCACAATTTTTTGCTGCTTTCTAGTCAAACTTATTATTCTAAAAGAGTAATTAAAAATAAAAATAATTAGTTAACCATAATTTTTTTTTAAAACTGCAATTTTAAAAAGTTACTAAAGCGATTACATAGAACCCATTTTTATTGTTTTAAAAACGAAAAATTTTCAAATATATGAATTTGAATAAGTTATAAATAGATTTTTCTTTTCATTTTTTATTTTATTACACATTTTTTATTTTGTTACTTTTTTACTTTTTTTTTGTTTTTGTAACTGTACCTGAGTTTCGTCTATTTTTTTTGTTTTTTTGTGCTTATAATCCTCAAACAAACTTGTGGTACCTTATTGACACAAGCAAATATGTTGTACTGTTATACATCATTATTTTAATGCTGCAGTTTTTCAATTGTGAAAATATTTATTTACACCTTGTTGAACAATTTTTATGAGTTGTAGAGTCATATGCCTAAATATAAAATTATTTTGTTATATTTTGTTATAAAAAAAGGTAATTCTTGAGTTAGGGTTCTTTTAAAACTATATATATATATATATATATATATATATATATATATATATATATATATATATATATATATATATATATATATATTATATATATATATACATATATAATTTATAATTATAACAAAAATTATCATAGCCTTGTATGAAGTTATTATAAGATTAATTAGTTATACTAATTTGATTATGCTGACTTTAACCCTGTATTTATATATATATTTATTTGTATTTATATATATTTTATGTTGTTCTGGTAATAGTGTCTTTTTTTAGATTTTATCTTTTTTAAACAGAGCTCTCTAATAAAATGGAACACTCTTTTTTTTAAATAGCGTGATAATGCTTTTATAAAACCTCTCAAAACAAACCTTGTTTATTTAAAAATGATTTCAATGTAGTATATGTAACTATGTAACAATGTAACTATGTAACTATGTGTTGGAAATGTTATGTAATGATACCTTTATTGTGTATTATTAATGGTATCATTTTTTATTAAGGTTAGAGTCGGCACAAGCAACTTTGTATTATCTTTTGCGCAACAATTACAACAATTGACTAATTTTTTTTTTTAGAGTTTGCATTATTTCCATTATGTGAAATGCTTTTTTACATTACCATTGAAAAAGAGATTTGGAGGGGGAAAATGTTAAGTTGTTTGATTGTTATGCAAATAATGTTCTACTATTTCTATTGTACTAGCTACAAACTCATAAAGTTTTATACAAAATAATAATAAGTTTTAGTTGCAAGCATTTATAAATGTTTATAAATGTTTATTACAGTTTGTTTTACAAACATTTATAAACTTTCAAAATTGTACCTACAACAATGTAATTATTGTACAAATAAATGATTTTAAATACATAATTTTAAATATTTAAATAAGTAAAAATAAAAAAAATAAAAATTTAAGATAAGATTTTTAAAGAAATCTAGATAATAATGTATGAATAAAAATAACAAATGGTTAATAAGTTCCTTTATTTTCTTCACAAGTAAATATATTTATGAAATTTAAAAAAATAATTATAATAGTAATAGTTAATAATTATGGTTTTTATTTCCTTTTATGGTAATAATTATGGTTTTTATTTTCTTTTATGGTAATAATTATGGTTTTTATTTTCTTTTATGGTAATAGTTATGGTTTTTATTTCCTTTTATGGTAATAATTATGGTTTTTATTTCCTTTTGATTAGAAAAATTATTGAAAATTATTATAACTTAGTAATATGGTTATACTCTAACCAGTGAGATTTTTTAAAAATGGAAAGACTTCCAACAGGATTTTATAAAGAAGAATTAAACAGAACCACATGGGAAATTCCAGTAAGATATCAGGATTTAAATGTAGTTGGAGCAGGAGCATATGGTCAAGTTTGGTAATTTTCAAAGTTTTTTTGTTGTTTTTTTAAAGGTTCAGTTGTTTATTTAAATGGATTTTTTTCTGTTAATTATTTCTTTATATTTTTTTTTTTACATCCATGTATATTATCTCTAAATTTGAATTGTAATTCACTAAATCTTTGCTTTTTGTTTCTCTAAACTTATGTCTTATGTTTTTTTAAACATTATTTAAACCTTTGTTTTGTGTATTTCTAACTATGTTTTTACATTTTTATTTACATTTTGTGTTTTTAATCTTTTATCTAAGATTAAAATAAAAATACTTTTACATAAAAATAAGATTTTAGTTAATTGATATATTATTATTTTTAAGTTCAGCTAAAGATACTCATACTGGTATGCGAGTAGCAATCAAAAAGTTATCAAGACCATTCCAGTCAGTTTTGCATGCAAAACGTGCTTATCGTGAAATTCTTCTACTACAACATATGTGTCATGAAAATGTATTTTTTACTTGTTTTAGTTTCACTAGAATTTGTGCATCATAATGGTATATATATATATATATATATATATGTATATATATGTATATATATGCATATATATATATATAATGCATATATACATATAAATGTGCATCATAATGGTATATATATATGTATATATGTGCATCATAATGGTATATATATATATATATATATATATATATATATATATATATATATATATATATATATATATATATATATATATATATATATATATATAATGTGCATCAAAATGGTATATATATATGTATATATATGTATATATATATTTTATATATATTATATATATGTATATATATATATATACATATATATGTATATATATGCACATATATATATATATGTATATATATGTATATATATATGCATATATATAATGCATATATACATATAAATGTGCATCATAATGGTATATATATATATGTATATATGTGCATCATAATGCTATACATATATATATAATGTGCATCATAGTGGTATATATATGTATATATATATATATATATATATATATACATATATATATATATACATATATATACATATATGTGTATATATATGCATATATGCATATATATGTATATATATATGTATATATATGCATATATATAATGCATATATACATATAAATGTGCGTCATAATGGTATATATATATATATATATATATATATATATATATATATATATATATATATATATATATATATATATATATGTATATATATGCATCATAATGGTATATATACATAAAATGTGCATCATAATGGTATATATATATATATGTATATATATAAGATTATATATGCATATATATATATGCATATTTATATATATATATATACATATATACATACATACACGCATGCATACATACATAAATACATACATCCATCCATAAATACATATATATATACATACATACACACATACATACATACATACATACATGGCTCGACATAGCCGCCGACATAGGACATTGTCTGGCACTTGTCTGGTAAAAAATGACATTTATCACTGATTTTGTTCGACCCATATTTTGTGTGCATTTGTTTTATAATCAGTTGTTCCAAACTTATCAATTCAGTAGTGTATATAAACTTTATTTTTTGAACTTTTGATTTTTTATACAAAACAGAAAATGAAGTTTAACCCACAGCTGCGTTAATAAATATGTCAATTTTTTTGAGCCAATTTATTTTTTAAAAGATGTCTAAGCATTAAATTTTTTTTTTGATTAAGCAGCCCGGTTTTATAATTTATATTAAAATGTTGCAATTAGTTATTAATGTAAATTTATACTTCATTATTTGTTTTATTTTTTGTCCGATGGTTTTTATAAATTTTAAACAAATATTTTAGTTTTTAAAACCCCTTTTAAATTTATTTTATAAAAACTTTAACGTAATAGTTTTTTTAATGCTTATAGAAACCAGTACTTTTTGTTACACTATTAAATTTGAGTTGATTACTTAATGTTTGCGTTTGCACAAATTTTTTCGCTATTAAAAGTGTTTTTAAAAGTAATCATAGAAAAAGTTTGAAAAGATTTATCAAAAATTACACATTTATATAAATGTAATTACGTATAATATTCTTGGATAATTTAAATAAAATGGGTTTGTTGTAAATAATCATTATAATTAATTTGTTACTTCATTTAATAAAGTTATAAATAAACATAATTATTTATGTATTTAATATATTTATAATAGTTTATAAAGTATTTCGCATAGTATAGTATTTTTCAAAAAGCATACTATAAATATATTTTCCTTTTCAAATTTTAATTTTTTGAGCTTAGATTTTTTCTTTTTCTTCAAGATTTTATTTAATATAAGTCTTTTAAATTTTATTTTTATTTTCCACGCATTTTTTAAATTCCTAACGTTTTCAAAACATATCGTCGTGGTCAAGTTGAAAAAACAAAATATTTTAAACGTGGTCAGTAACACCATTTGATTGGATTTCATTATAACATTCCGATAACTTCAAAAAATGAATTTTTTTAAAAAAATAACAGTAATTGCAAAACTAAAGTTGCATTTGTATAAATTTCAGCAACAATTTTTATAAAGTCGTTCTTCTTAAGACTTCTTCCTATGACTTAAGTTTAGTACATTCATAGCGCTTGTTCTTAAGTTGTGTACATTTAGCAAAAAGTCAAATTCTAGACATTCTGTAATACTCTGCCACACTCAAATAAATGTATAATAATAGGAATTGTTTTTAACGTTTTTTTATATTCTTTAATCTAAAAAGATAAAAAGCAGTTTTTTGTAAAACTAAATTAGGCCCTTAGTTAGGATCAACGTGATAAATTGATCCTCAGTAAACATTGCTATGAGATGTACAAATTTTTAATAAAAATTAGGTGACCTCATATAATACATACTGTTTATCTTCATATTGTCATTCTCTCTAAAGTAATCATATTTATTATTATTAAATATGGTTGTATTATAATAATATGATTTGTATTCTGATCTTAAATCTGCATAATTTTACTTCAGAGTAATTTTTTTTCTTAGGTAATAAATCTGCTTGATATATTTACTCCACAAAAGGATATAGATGAGTTTCAAGATGTGTAAGTTTTTCTGTTTGATTAATATTTGAGTTTGATTTTTTTTTTCTATCTGTTTGCAATTTGTATATTTTATCCTAATGTGTGTTCTTAATTTGATATTTTTACTTGGTTTTTTTTTTTTAAGCGCATATAAAGTTTTTTTTAATATTGTTTAAATTTACCTAGTTTGAGGTTTTTTTTACATGCTATTATTATAAGTTGTCATAAAGATCATAAATTGTCATATTTATTTATCATAATGATTACATTATCATTATGTAAACAAATAATAATTTCCATATAGAATTTGATAAAATTTTATCTTGTTTCAAATAAGCTATATTTTTTATATTTATGTATTTTTGATTTGATGTAACTTTTTTAGATAAATTTAATTTAGAGTTATTAAAAGATATCAGAATTTAAGCTTGTGAGAGAGCTTTAAATTAAAAAATAAAAGGAAAAAAAGTTTTTTTTTGAAAAAATGAGTAGCCTACTCAACTCTAGCAGGTGAATTTAATTTAAAAAAAAAGAAAGTAAGTTCTTTTAAAAGAACTTTTTATTATGCATAAATTATAACACTAAATTTATTTTAAAAATAGAAGTAGAATATTGTTTACTTTTTTGCTATTTAAAGTTAAAGCGCTATTTTTTTGCACTGTGCTATTTAAAGTTAAAGCGCTATTTTTTTGCACTGTGCTATTTAAAGTTAAAGCGCTATTTTTTTGCACTGTGCTATTTAAAGTTAAAGCGCTATTTTTTTGCACTGTGCTATTTAAAGTTAAAGCGCTATTTTTTTGCACTGTGCTATTTAAAGTTAAAGCGCTATTTTTTTGCACTGTGCTGTTTAAAGTTAAAGCGCTATTTTTTGTTTAATCAAAAAAAAAAGTGTTATCTTTTTTGTTTTGGTGATTAATTTTTTTTGCATTTTGTTATTTCTTGTATTGCAAATTTTCCTTAATTAATTGCAATTCAATAGTTAATTGTAGCATTTATTTACTCACTGTATTACACTGCATATATTTATTTTTATTAGGTATTTAGTAACATGTTTGATGGATAGAGATTTGAAAGATATTATAAAAATTCAAAGCCTCACTGATGATCATGTGCAATTTCTTACGTACCAGATTCTTAGAGGACTAAAGGTATAATATTTTTTATTGTGCTATTGACATATTATTTGAATTTACCATAGCAGAGAATATAATATAGATAGTATATAATAATAATTTAAACAAGTTTTTTCATTAAATATTTGTAATAAAAAATATTTTAAAATTTTGAAAATACTTTTTTTAAAACAATTTTTTGATATTGTTAAGTTTTTTTTTTTTTTTTTTATTTAAAATTTTTTTAAGTTACTTTTGTTTTAGTACATCCATTCAGCTGGAATCATACACAGGGTAAGTTTCATTCATTCATACACAGGCCAAATTTTAACTTTTTACTTATATATATATATATATATATATATATATATATATATATA
>NC_088933.1:36847500-36890000 GCF_038396675.1 Hydra vulgaris
ATTTTTTGCTGCAATTTATTATGCAATTAATTTATATTTTGTTATAAAATTGACTTTGTATTTTTCATTTTAGTTACAATGATAGTTATACTATTGAGAGAAAAAATTATACTTTTGCGAGAGCCATAAATTGCTCCTGTAAACCATTTTAGTGGAGTGTGGGCTTCCCGCCGAGGCCTGTATATATATATAATCTATATATATCATATATACAGTGGCGACAACATAAATAGCACACTTTCATGACCAGTTGGTTTTACTTTTTGATGCCAACTTTTTTGTATTTATAGCAATTGCTGTTATTTACTCTTTATTTAAAAAAACTTAAATTTTTTTATTATATCAAAAGATAATCATTCTATTCGGTATTTAAAGAATATTCTTGTAATTCATTTGGCAAAAAAAAAAATTCATTATCTATCAACTATGGGACAAGGTAAACATGGAACAGATGTCTTTTGAGAACAAGTACAGGCATTTCGAGATCTAGGATTGAACAATTCTGAAATAGCTCGAAGATTGGGTTGTTCTCGTAAGAAAGTTATCAATGCTATTAATTTATTTAAAGATACCGGTTCATTAAGTAACAAAAAATGCAAGTCTCGCGAACGAAAGACAACCCCCAGAGAAGACGTAGCCATTGCCCGTATTGCTAAGCTGAATCCTTTTGTTGGCGCACCAAAAGTTAAAGAACAAATTGCTCAAAATTTAAACTTGATTTGTTTGTCAGCACCGTTAAAAGTCGCTTATGCGAAAATAAACTCTTTGAAAGGGTTGCCCGAAAAAAACCATTGGTCTCAAAATGTAATCTCGTCAGCCGTTTGAAGTTTGCAAAACAGCACGTACACAAAGATTTAAGTTTTTGGCAAAATGTGTTTTGGACTGAAAAGTCTAAGTTTAATCGCTTTGGATCCGACGGAAAACAATATGTTCGTCGTCCCCAAAACCAAGAACTCAGCCCTCGCTATACTCTTAAGACCGTAAAACATGGTGGTGGCAATGTGATAGTTTGGGGCAGTTTTTCATGGTGTGGTGTGGTCCGGTTGCATAGAATTCAAGGGACAATTGATCAACACATGTACAAAGAAATACTTGAAAGCGTCATGTTGCCATATGCCGAGGAAAATCTCCTTTGGTTTGGAAATTCCAACAAGGCAACGACCCTAAGCACACCGCCAAAAAGTGTTAAAATGTGGTTTAACGCTAAGAAGATTAATGTATTGGAGTGGCCCACACAGTCACCAGACCTAAATCCGATAGAAAATTTGTGGGAGGAAGTTGACAGAAACATAAACCAGTCAACTGCAACAAATTTAGATTGACTTTGGATCGAAATAAAGGCTGCTTGGGACAGGGTGTGCTATTTAAATTGCCCCCTTATTCTGTATTTCTAAAACATTTATACGGTTGTACTTTTTTTTTAATGAAATTACTCTCTTTTCTTACTCAGTAATGTTATCTTCTAAAAATAATATTTTATTTGGCTGAAAAAGTTCAGATTTCAAAAACTCAGATCTCTTGAAAATATATCTTTACATATTGAACATCAATCTGTCCTATTTATTTTGTTGCCACTGTATATATTTTATATATATATATAAATGAGTATATATATATATATATATATATATATATATATATATATATATATATATATATATATATATATATATAAATACACATACATATATGAATGCAGCATTATGTACACAATGATGATGTCATATTGAAATAGGGAGCTGCAGGGGCTTCAGTTCATACATAGACTGCCAAATAGGGAGAACAAGCTAGGTTAAAAACAATGTTTTTATCATTGTTATTTAACTAAAAAGTAAGGGAGTTGTTGAGTTGCTTGAAGTATAAAATACTTGATAGCTACGATCAGAAAAAATAAAAATTAGAAAGGTCATTATGAAGATTATTAAAAAATATTATCAATCGACTTTTGAAGACACGGTTATTGTCAATTGATGTTTGAAGACACAGTTATTGTCAATTGATGTTTTAAGACACGGTTCATTATTTACTATACAACTGAATGGAAATATATTATTGTGCATAGAGAGTTAAGCAAAATAATAAATGTATACCAAGAAAAACTAACTTTGTAGTTTTAGTCACCTTCTCCATTTTATTTTGATTCTTAAGTTTTTAAAATATGCACTACAATCTGCAGGCTTTAAAATTTATTCACGCATGTTTAATTTGTAAGAGTTTCAGTATAAAAAATGATGTCATTGTAGATTTTTTTTTTTTAAAACAATGAGATTTTTTTCCCTCAATAAGAATACAATTAGCAAATCACTTTATGTGTATTATATTCACTATATCTCAAAACATATTCATTTATAAAGTTAGTATCTTTGCTTTTTTAAATTTATTTAAGAAACTTCTTTATAAAGAATATCAGGATACATTTATATATCTTTGATATAGTTATAAGTTTCAATACATAATACATATATTTTTTGTTTTAAAAATAAGCATTTTAATCAGCTACATAGCTTAATGCTAAGGAGTGCTATGCACTATTTAAGCTTAAGTCAAGTTCTTTAATAGTTTAAAAAACTTAAATTTTTTAATGGTTTATAACTAATATTGTTCTTTAAAATAAAAAATAATAACGATATAAACTGAAAATCATTATTATTACTAAATTGTTTCTATCTATAATTAAAAAATTATCCAACTCTCACTTACAAAGCGAGCACTCTACAATTACTTTAATCAAAGTATACTCTACTAAAGTATACTCTACTACAAAGTATACTCTACTACGATTACTGTAATTGCAGTAGTATGCAGTAGTTGTGTAATTTACACCACTACTGCATAATTGTATTTATTATACTTTTCTGTATACATAAACTTTAAACATTTAATTGTAATTGTTCATTTTTAATAAAATTCGATAGTATTTAATTATATTTATTTTTGAAGTAAAAAAGCTCAAATAAAAAAAAGCTTAAATAACACAAGTGTTTTTACTAGAAATATTATAAAGTTTTATTAAACTTTTTTTTTTACTTTATTAGCTTTTTGTTATTGCATGTTTTTTGCGTGTCTGTTTTTTAAACTTATGTTTTCTTCTTGCTTGTAAAATAGGACTTAAAGCCTGGAAATATAGGTGTTAATGAAAACAATGACCTTAAGGTACTTTTTAAATATTGTTCTAGGTTGTTATCAATAATCTAAATAATATTACAAGGATAAATATAATAAAAACATGCATTGTTGTTCTGCACTTTGCTATAATGAATTAAGATTTAAGGTTATAACAAATATATTGAAATTTACCATTATTTTGCATTCTTTTTCATGCATTTGCAATCAATAGATATTCGATTTTGGGTTGGCTAGAATATGCGAAGACTCAATGAGCAGTTATGTTGCAACTAGATGGTATCGAGCACCTGAAATTATACTTAACAGGACGCAATATAACTCACAAGGTTATAGTTCTTTTTTTTTTTAATACACATATACTTACATGAATACATACATACATACATACATACATACATACATACATACATACATACATACATACATACATACATACATACATACATACATGCATACATACATACATACATGCATATATACATATATACATACATCATAAATGTATTTAAGGGTGCCTCAAATAAATAGACTATTATGAAAAATTAAGTTGTTTTTTTATGTTTTTGTTTTGACATAGTTATTAGCCACAATAAGTTTTAAAGAAAAATTTTCTTATAAACAATTTTCTGAACTCCCTCAATAAATTCAAAATTATAGAATTACAGGCAATTTCTTTTAACATTTTTGATAATTAAATAATGCACCAATCTCCGTATTTAGGTTTTAAAGAACATTATTAACAACAATGATTAATAAATAAAAATTTAGTTTGGTAAATGAATGAATCTAAATAAAATTATATTCCAAAACAGTTTAGAAAGTGTTTATTTCCTAGATCACTGCAAGTTGATCTACACAGATTCAGTTAATGAGGATCCTTCAACATAAAAATAATTGCTTAGATATCGTTTGCAGTGATGTGCCATGGCTTTCAAATATTTTGGGATAAAAAATTTTTCAGGGTCTAAAAAAATTGCAAACATATTGCATCTAAAAAAAATTGTAAACATATATATCTTTATATCCATATATATCCATATTATGCACATCATGGAAGCTTTTATTCCTTCTACATAAATGTTTGGAAACTTTTATTCCTTCTCTTCAGTTTTAAGTCAAGCCTCATTCTACTCCACATTTTTTACCATCTTGAGCAGTATACAAATATTCTTTTATTATTGCAAAAATATTGTATCTTATCTCAGATATTAGGTTCTAGATGCTTTTGAAATGTCTTCAACAGTGTCATTAACTAAACCAAGTCTAACATTTAACCTTAAATTCAAGGATCTGATCTTTTAACTTCTCCCTAGAATTGGGCAGAGTTATTTAGAAAGAACTTTTTTCTTAAATCTAATAGTCAATAGTCTAAAAGCACATTGTAATTAGACCTGCTTTATTTGCGAATTATGAGCCACTCTCCTATTGTCGTAAGGTTGCATTTCTTTCTTTTTACTACAAATACTATCATGGTAAAAGCTCAAATGAGCTATCATGTTTAGTTCAATCAACCAAAACTAATTCTCATTTGGCTTCTTATTCACCAAGTCACATCTTTTTACTGTATCTGTCCTTTCATGCTATAAAATCTTTTATTAATCTAGTCTTTCTCCTTGCACATCAATTAAACCTCATAACTCTTACCAATCTTCATTTTTTCCTGACTTATACAACCTACAACTTTTTAAGTCTTCAGTTAACTGCTTCCTTGCCCTTTAACCCTATCCTCTATTTTCTAGTAACTCATAACTTAATAGTGGTTGCTTTCAACCTTGTTGGAAGTGAATTAGTTTTTAAAATTATATAAATATATGCCAGTATTTAATAAATAGTAAATGTAAGCATAAAATTATAATATGTAAAGTATTATGTATTTTTTTCTAGCCCCGGCTATCAACCCTTAAGCTAAATCTTATAGTTTTGCTGGGGCCCGAGCTGGGTTTGCAAAAAAGTCTCATTTTTAGGTGCGGTTGGGGGTCCGGTCACTTACTAATTGCCATTCATTAATATAAGAATATCAACAATATTGTTATAGTTGTTTTTAGTAAATTAAAGTTTTGTTTAAAATTCATAAGCCACTGCAAGCCTCAAACTGTCACAGAAGCGAAATCAGATTCAAGAATTGCAGCCTGTTCTAAGCAATCAAATAGTGATGACTTTTTATGAAGACTGGAGTATATAATTGTGTGGTCAGCAAATGAAATCTCTTTAGATGTAAGATTGTCAGCAATATGATTGATATATATATGAGAAACAAAACTTGAAAATGATGAAGAGTGTTGTTAAACACGTAGCTAGGTTAGGTCTGCAATTTCCGGCATATGAATATAGTTTTTCTAGGGGTGCCATCATCTCCTTCTCGCTAAGAAATTTTCCTCCAGGAAACTGAAGGATTGAATGTCAAAATAATTCTTTTGTAATGGAAAGCTGCTTAATTTCTTGCAAATACTTATAAAAAAGTCTTGCAACTATGGCAGTAAATAGTTTTTTATAATAGGCCATGGTTTTTGAACCTGCATTTTCTTGTTAAACTTAAAATGTGCATGTTTTACTATAATTTGCTTGTATGTCAATATTTTGACAATGTGGTCTATCTTTGTACTGATTGTTATTCAAAGATAAACCACCAATGAAAAACTCTATAATGATAGCTGAGAAATTTTACTACTGTTGAGCGGGATTTTTGAGTAACACTGTCAATAGCTATTTAAGTAAATGTAATGAGTCAGCGTATTTGCACTGAGTTAGCAAAAGAAGCTTGTGCTGAAATTGTTGTAAATGATAGAGGCTATAAAAGTAGAAGGAAAGGGAGTTATAGTTCAACATCAGAATCATTTTATTTTCAAATATTATTAAATATGATTTATAAAGACATTGTTAAATATGACTTTGTCATATTTTTGTCAATATGGACACTAACAATACTTAAAACATGGTTGCTTGTAACGTTTGATGATCGCATAAAGCATGAAACTCCGAGTCATGTTTTAAGTTCAACTCTTGTTGTTACTTTTTTTAAAAATATTTTATAAATTTTATTATTTTTAGAACTTTTCTATAGATTCACTTCTTTTGAGATCTAAGTTGACTTCTGAATATTTATGTATTCAGAAGTATGCCTACATCTTAATGAGTTACCATCTCTTTTACAGGATATATAACAGCTTAGGCTATACGCCATAAGCTGTTATATAGGAGTTCTGTTTTGTTTTTTTGTTTGTTTATAGCAAATAAGCTTCTTTATTTTTCTCAATAATCTCTCAATGGCTTTGTTACAACATAACTTTCTTTGTTACAACATGACTTTCTTTGTTACAGCATAACTTTCAGTATTAAAGATTTTTAAGAAAAGAAGGAGTTAAACATTTCTTTTTTTTTTTTTTTTTGTATCATAAGTGGTTCTCCTGATTCTTGTTAGCAGATCAGTTGATCTGGATCATCTGGATCACTTGATCTGGATTTACCACTTGTTTATGGACCTTCATCAAGAAGTGGTAAATTTTTCTACAAATTATTTACCTCTGTCAATGTTCTTATTATAAAGTTTTTACAAATATGAATTTATTTTTTGGAAGGGAAAGATTAATTTTCCAGAAATAAAGGATTTAATTTTTTAATAATAACTAGCACTTTGTTATATCTTCAATTCTTAATACTTAAAGTCAAGTCTTAATACTTAAAGGCTTTAAGATATAATAACGCGCCAATTATTATAAACTATTAAATAAAAATTGTATAACTAATGTCTTATTGTTATTGCTAAAGTGTTAATTAGGTAATTAGGTTTTATTTTGAAGCCAATGCTTGTTTTACATATGTATATGTTTTTGTTTTTTATTGTAATGTTTAGTTATAAATTTATTGTTATTATTATGAAGCGGACATCTGGTCTGTGGGATGTATAATGGCTGAATTAATAACTGGTAGAACTTTGTTTCCAGGTGACAATGGTATCTTTTCAATTTGCTTGTTGTACTTATCTTTTTTCTTATTGTAATGAAGCTCTTTAAAAAAGTTATAATTTGTGTGACAGTTGTTAAACACATTTTGTTCAATATCAAAGTTTTGGTAAATTTCTTAACTCATTTTAAAGAAATTGACCAAATCACTATGATTATGGAGTTGGTTGGGAAACCTAATGATGATTTTCTAGATAAAATGACAAGTGTCAATGTATGTGTATTTATTTATAAAACTAAAGTTTTTTATTATTATGCTCACATTTTTTCTTTTTAATGTATATTTTTAATGAAATAATGTTACTCTATAATTATTAAATATTAAAATTTTTTAGAAGGGAAATGTTAATATTGATGATTTACATGATTAATATTAATATGTTAAGAGTAATTTCTTGAAAAAGCTATAGATTTTTGAAATTATAGTTTTATGTTACTGTTGTTTTTCCAGTTTTTTTTTAGATTTTCGGTGGCATGTAAGATAATAAGTAAAAAAAATTATGAGCAAAAAAAAAATTTAAAAATAATTAATGTTTATATTTTGCTATGCTTATTCCTTATTATTAAAAACGTTTTTTCTTAATATCATGAAAACTGCATCATTTTACGAAAGCAGGTCAATTTTAAAATTGCCATATGTTTTCAACAAATAATTAATAAGTTCTATTTTGAAAAAAAAAAACATAACTCAAACTTTTTTGCTTTAACGGTTCTGTTGCTAACGATATGACTGTTGCTAAAAGTGTTTAATTAAATTAACTGCTGTACTTTAATAGAATACAGATTTAATTATAGATAAGATATAAACCTGGAAATCGAGAAAACTCTTGATATTGGAAATGACTTTAATTTTGATGATTTTGTTTTGTATTTTAAAAAAAAAAAACATATTCTAGCATAAATTAAGATATTAATTTTAATTTTATTAAGTATTAGTGATATACTGATTGCACATTTTTGGCTGATACTGATGTTGATAGTCAAAAAAAGACCAATCTGATTAATTAAACAATTATAAGAATAATCGATCATGATCACCCAATACCTGTTTGATCATGATCATCTTGAACTACAGATAATACAGGGTGGCCACTGGTCATGGAAATCATGGAAATGTCATGGAGTTTCATTTAGTCATGGAAATATGCATGGAATTTTTAAATTATTATTGAAAGTCATAAAATACATGGAACTTTTTAAAATTATCTTTATTTTTTCTACAATTGATACTTTCAAGATATTGAAAGTATCAATTAAAAATGTCCTGTAAGTTATTTATTGCAATCAGGTCAGATCGCACTTTTTAGAAAATCGAATTTAGAGGTTTAGAAGAAGTATTATTCGAAATAAAACATCAGTTGAATAAATAATCAAAATGCTTTTATAAACTTTGTTTCAGCTTGAAGCAACCAATCATCTTGCTACTGGTAATATTTAATCCAGTACAACCTGCTTTTGTTAAGAAGTTAAACTTAGGCCACTTAAAAAATCTCTAATATTACTTATTAATTTCTGGGTAAGGATTAGTGGAACTTAATACTATGGGTGATGATCTTCCTAGTGGTGTCATCACAATAAAAATATATATATATGACATAGTCTGCATAAAACCGGTTAATACTATTAGTTAGAGTTCTTCAAGGATATTGCACAGCGTTTGAAAGAGTATTTGATGGTAAGCGCGAATTTTAAGTAGGTTGAATTACTATGCTGATCAAAATAGCTAAAAAACTGCCAGAATCATTTGAAATATATGGTAGTGCAAAATGCATGTCTATTTTTAAATAATATGGTTAACATAAAAGAATTTGGATTTGATCATTTTAACCAGCTGGTTGATAAGTTGCATAGATTTAAGTTGATATATGCCCAAACAGCTGATTCTTTCAAAGATCAGTTTAAAGCCTTTGCAATATCTGTTGTAACAGTAAATGAGAGTTTATCTAATTCATTCGCCTTTAAGTGCGTCTCAACAAGTTTTTATTGCCTTATTTGAAAGGGAATGAATGTTTTGATTTATTAAGTATAGTCTGTATTCTAGTTTTCACTTTATCGTGTAGTCACTATACTGTTGAGCAAGGTTGTAGTTTCAACAAAGAGCATGAAAAAAATCCTTTAATTAGTTCCTTGTTTATAGCCATGTAAATGCAACAAAGCATGATGTTCGCTATTTCACAATCACAAATGAATCAACAAAAAAGTTGCTTGTTAATTGGATGAAAAAAAAATCGAAAAATGTTTCTACTAGAAAAGCAGAAAATAGGAAGCTTGTCATTAAAGAAATTAATGATATGAGAAAGAGAAAGAAAGATATTCAATTGTTTATTGTTACCCTAAATTGAAGAAATGAACGTTTTATCATTCAAGCAGAAAAATCTGATTCTGTGGATTTGTTGGTTAAATTTCATTTCATGGATTTGTTGGCTATTAGAAAAAAAGTAAAATAAAAGCAAACTCTTATTGAATAGCTGGATAATGTTATTGTAAAATGAGAACCAAATTAAAAAATCATTTCAGTTAAATTAAGTTTTAGTCATTTCATATCTTGATAGAAAGTTTTTATTTTTGCAACTTTTTTGTGTGTATTTTTGTACAAAAAAGAGTTAATTAGTTCAATTTTTTGATGACACTGTTGAAGGTTTTTAAAAAGTTTAGGTTTAGGGTAAAAACTACTATCAGAGTAGTAGGTAGTGCAAAAGGGTAGTTCCTAACAAATACCAGAGAAAATTTTTATAGAGGTCATCTAAAGAAGAAGATTGAGCATAAGCTAGGAATGATTTATCGAGATGATGGTTTAATAATAATGAAAAATTTGATCAACAGCTTGATAAAATTAGAAAAGATATTAAAAAATTTTAAAATATTAGCTTTCAAATAAAAGCTTTAAAATAAGTATAAATTTAGTTTTAAACTTTTTGATACCTAACAGTTTGGTAATTAACCTCTCTAAAAATTCTTGTTCATATATATACAATACGTTTAAAAATCTGAATGATGAATTATCGTAAATTAATATTAACCCAAATTAACCACTACAAATTCTAAAACAAATCCAAATTTCAATTAATAAAAAACTAAACCTAAACTCCTCTGATAAAAATGTATTCAAACCTACTAAATGTATTTACAAAACTCTTTAAAAAAAAGGCTAAAAGCTCTGCTCTCAAACAAATTGCGTAAAGTTTTTAGCCAAACAATTGCCCAACAAATGGTAAATGTTTATCAAAAAACATGATATATAAATGTGTTGTTTCTTCTTAAAATGTACCTGATTAATAATATATTTACTTAACAGAGGGTGAATAGAAGAAGCATTTTACTAATCATAAGCAATCTTTTATAAGGGGTGATAATAGTAATTTGGATACCCCTAAAAATAATTCTATATAAGCTAATTCAATTTTCATTTTATTATATAGAACAACTTTCAGGTTGGACTAATTTATAAAAATTTTTTTAAAAAGATTTCAGAAAACTTGAAATGTTGCATAGAAAGTTAAGCTAAGCTAATTTAGATAATAAGTTTTTGAACACTTGTCAAAGTTTTAAAGTAGTACTTAAGTTTATTTGATTTAAGTTATCTTGTGTTTCAAATTTGGATTCCTGTTTTATATTTAAACACTACTCCGAGGTGCAATAGTTAAGCGCATCAAAGAAAAGTTTCATCTTTGCAAGGAAATTTTGTTTTTGGAAGAAAATTTAAAATTAACTGTACCTTTTATTGATTGGTTTATTTGAAATAAAGTGCTGAAACACAATTTGGAAAAAAAAAAAGAAAAGTTTTTGAAGATTCATCAAGAAGTTAAAAAGGTTAACAAGTGGTTATATTAGACCTTTTAAATTTTTGATTATTAACAAATCTTCTCTTCTTCTAAGTATTTTTCTTATAAGCTAAAAAATCATTCAGCCTATATACTAGTGTACCTCTTTTAGAAAATATCAATATTGCTGTTATTTCAATTTTAAGCTGTAATGATAATCTTAAAATTAACAAAACCGATTTAAAGAAACTCTTCATTTTTGCAACATAGTAATCACGTTTTCAATTTAAAAAACAGACTTTCAACTAAATAGACGGTGTTGCTATGGGCTCCCCACTAGCTCCTGTTCTTGCTAATTTATTTATAAGTCATTTTAAAGAAAAATAAATACAATAAAAAAAAATACAATGGAGTAAAGTGAGTATTATACAAACATTATGTTGATAACATTCTCATCAGAAAATGATGCATGTCATTTTCTTTACTATATCAAAAAAAAAGACAATTCAATATTTTTTACCATGGAAAAGGAAAAAGAATCTAATATCTCTTTCTTAGACATTAATATAAACAAAGTAAATAGTTCCTTATGTACCTCCATTTTTCATAAGGAAACTTGTTCAGGCCTTCATACTTTCCTTTGTAGTTTCGTCTCTTTTTCACACAAGGTAAATTTAATTAAAAGCTTAATTGATAGAACCTTTAAAATTAATAATACTAAACTTGGTTTTTGCTATGACATTTATAATCTTTTTAATATTCTCAAAAGCTCTGCATTCGTCTTGGCTTTTAAATAAAGTTTATAATTCTTATCTTACCAAAAAAACTATTTCTACTGAAACATCAAATCAACAATCAAAATGAATTCAAAAACCAATAAGCCAAAAAAAACTACTTTACACGTCCTTATGTTGGTAATATATCTGATTAAACCAAAAAGTTATTTTATAAAGTTTATAGGTTTACGATATTTTTAAATTATCATTAAAAAACATTGTAAACCTATAAACTTTAATTTAAATTTTACCTCTTTCAAAATTTGTAATATATTTTCACCAAAGGATCCACTTCCTGTAGAGTTCAAATCATTTGTTGTTTATAAATTTGTATGCGCAGGATGTAATTTCTTTTATATAGGCAAAACTTTTCTTTTTTTTGTAATGTCAAAAAAAGTTTTACTATTGACTTTGTTATATGTTTCAGTTAATAAATGGTCTTGTTACACAAGTTTATCTCTATAGTAATCTGCATCTATCAGAACTAAACAGTCTTTTTTATCAGTAGATTTGTTGATAATTTTGTTATTATTCTTCAGTTCCTCTAAGGCATCAGGTTCCTTTTTTGTAATATTATATTTTACTTTCATTTCACCTAGTTCTTTATGTCCAGATGATCTAAATGGAAGACCAATAGTGGAAGATACTTTTACATCTAACCAACACCATAGTGAACTCATTAAAAAAAACCTTATCAACTCTTGTACCAATATTAGCAACATATATTAGAGATGATGGCATTTCAGTTATTAATATGGAGTACCAAAATACCACTTCATACAGTGTTGGTATCTCAAATTTCGGAAGCTTTTATTTTAGAACGTGTGAATTTTAATTTAAAGAATAATAATTTTACTTTCAATAATAATTTTTCAATCAATTAATTCGAACAGCTATGGGAACAAAAATGCCCCCACCTTATGCTTGTTTAGTAGTAGGATATCTTGAAGAAGTGAAATTATTTCCTAAAGTTTTACCAAATTTCTTCAATAAAATTGAATGTGAAAATATTCAAAACAAATTCAAAAGATGCATGGATGATGGTTTTGTTGTTTTAATAAAAGCAATTAATGTTAATTTGCTGTTAAAATGTCTTAATTCTTTACACCCCGATATTATATACAGAAGAACAATCTAAAATTTCATATACAGAAACCACACCGTACCAATTTTTTAAACTTTTTAGACAACAGTTATTCTACATGATAACAACATTATTGAAACAGATATTTTTTATTAACCTACAAATTCCCATGATTCTCTGAGTTACAATAGCAATCACCCAATTGCTATTGTAATTAGTATCTAATCCAACAAAAATGGATATCTTTTTTCCATAAAAAAAAGTCTTCAACAACTAAAACAATTTTTAGTTTGATGCAATTAACTACTAAAAGTCACTAATAACGGAGTTTTTAAAGCCTGACTACAGGCACCAGTACCTCAAAAAACACTTCTATTGTACTATCACAACATCAACCAAAAATTCTTTAAAGGCACATAAGTACTACAAGTTTTAATAGGGAACCAGTTTTTATTAACAATTAATGCAAGATTTTAAAATACATATCAAATTGTTGTAAGTTATGTACTATGTACCTTCTTAAGTTATGTACTATGTACCTTCTTAAGTTATGTACTATGTACCTTCTTAAAGTTAAAAATTTAATGTTAAAAATTCAAAATCATGTAGTTCCAAAAGATTATTCAAGTTTCTATCATGTAATAAATTTGATGGAAAAATGACATACATTGGTAAAACTAATAATCTAAGATTAGGAACCATTTACACATCTAAACATGCAGAACACGTATTGGTTCAGATAAATTTGATCAGCATGTTTTCAATTGTCATAAAATAAACCTTTTTTCAAATTATTTCCTATGTTAAAACTCTCAAATAAGAATTTACTTCTTATTTTTGAAGCTCTCCTGCATAAACAGGGACATGGCACAATGAACATATAAACAGAAAGTTATTATTTTCACGTTAATGTTAAAATTTCCTTACCAATAAGAATCAAGTTATACTATATTAATGTTTAATCTAGTGCTTTTTTATCAGAACCTTAATTACTTCCTTTTTAAACTTTTTATAGGAAGTTCAATATAAAGAGTTTTTTTATAGTTTTGTGAATCTCATACACAGCTGAAGATTTTATATAAAAGGCCTTCTTTGTTTGAGAAAAATTTAAAATATTTGTTAAAATTTAACTAATAAATATATTTTACTCATCTTTGAATAGTTTTTCTTTTGTTACCTGGAACTTTTATATATATATATATATATATATATATATATATATATATATATATATATACTCACACGCACTCAAAGTTTATATTATTTCTTTTATAATTTCAATAAAAGACTTAATATTTAACTTTATATTGTGTTAATTAGTTTATTAGGTATTTAAAAAATTTTGTTTAGGCTAGTTCAAGCATAAAGTTTATGCCAAATTATGTTCCACAGGATTTCAACAAAGAGTTTCCAACAGCAACAGCACAAGGTATATGTTAAAATTATTGACTTCTTTGATTGTTTGATTAAAAATACCTTTTAAAACATTTTATTATTTGATTTGATTTTTTTTTTCTTTTTGTTATTGACATGGGTTGATATTATAGATTAAAAAGGTATTTATTTTTAAATCACTAAATGTTTTCAGCATCAGTAAACGTTTTTAGCTAGAAATATTTTGCAACAAATGCTTGTGTTTGATCCAGAAAAACGATTATCTGCAGAGCAGTGCTTGCAACATCCATACTTTATCCACTGGCATGACCCTGATGATGAACCAATAGCTCCATTTTTTGAAAAAGTACCAGAACTTAATGAATGTACTGTTGATGCAATAAAATGTAAAGGTTTTAACATTTTGATTTTAAGATTTTAACACAGCACATATTTATTCATTAGTTGTTGTTTTTTATAATTTAGTACTGATATTGAATGAGATCAGAAATTTTGTTTACAAACCTCCTCCAAATGAAGTCATAGAATATTGTTAAAGATAAAGATATATTGTTTTTTATTATGTCGTACTTATAACAATTTTTTTTTAATCAATATTGGCATTTAGTATATTTTTTCTAATAAACAGAAAAAAACATTAAACTTAACAACTATTTTTTGATTTAATTTGTAAATATTTTCATAGTATGCAATGGTTTTTATTTGTTATATCTTTATCTTGGTTTGTATCTTTTTTTTATCATGTATTATTTATCATATTTCATTAAACTGGTGTTATTTAATATTTTTATATTATATATATAGTGAATTGTGTATATAATGAATTTATTTTATACATTAAAAAAAAAAGTTTCCTTTTTTTAAGTAATTCTTATTTTAAAAAACAAACAAAATACTTGCTTGTTCAGTGAAATCTTGATTATAAGAGGAGTCCCTGAATTTTATTATATAATTAATACTACTTAAAAAAAAAGATGTAATATTTGGAAAAATGAGGCAGAATATGTTTATATAATGTTCCATTTATTTTATATATGTAGGTATAAATAGTTTCTCTTTCTGTGTGTATATATATATATATATATATATATATATATATATATATATATATATATATATATACATATATATATATATATATATATATATATATATATATATATATATATATATATATATATTATATATGTTTTTTTACTTGTTGGGTTTTTGTTGTTTTTATTATCTTGTCATTCTTTTTAAATTTAATTTTTATTGCTATTTGTAACTATGTTTTGTATTATTCTTTTGATTAGAACTTAAATATCATGGTTTTAAAATTTTCAGAAAAACCATGATATTCGGAAGCATTAAAAGTATTCGTACTTTTTATTTTTTTCATTAATTTTATTTTAATTTTCTGGGTTATATCTAAGGCTTTTGTTTTTTAGTTAATTGTTTATTTGTTTTATATTAAGTATTTAGTATGAAGCCTTTAGTCATTGGTTAGTACTATTACGGCTATTACGGCTTGTAGTTACAGGCTACAAGAAATGCTATCAATTAGTTCATGTAAATAGTTTTTAGAAATATAATGCTTAGCTGCCTCTGAAGCTAAAAAGAGGTTTTGTTTGTTGGTAATGTGTTTATCCCTATTACTCTGGTCATCCAAATAAAACCACAAATTTTTAATTGGATTCTTATTTGGGCTTTGTTCTGGTCAATTTAACAGTTCTATTATATTTTCTTGGATGTATGCTTTGGCAACCCATACTAGTGTGTTTCATGCGTAGTATATCTTCAATATCTCTGGCAGATACAGTTCTTGTTTTACTTTTGTTTTGTTACTCTTTTAATGTGTTCCATGAATGACCTCAACATGCTTTATTTTGCATCATCTTTTTTTTTTTATAATACTCTCTGATTGTTTTGAAGTGGCATTTGAGCTTGAAAAGGATCTCACTTTGGCTGCAGCATGTGGCTCTCAGTGGCTAGTGAACTTCAACTCAGATAAAACTCAAATATTTTCACCTAAATGTTATCGCAATTATCTAGATCTTCCTATATTTATGAATGGTAATGTAGTCGATGAGTTGTCTACCTTTTATCTTCTAGGATTAATTCTTGCTTCCGATCTTTCTTGGAAACCATATATCAAATTGATTGTAAAATTAGCACCTGCTAAGGTTGCATCTTTTTATTGTGTTCGCCACTTTCTTAATTTGGATTTTATTCTTTATCTCTATAAATCTCAAATCTATCCCTGAATGGAATACTGTTGCCATTTCTAGGGTGGATCTTCGAATAATGTCCTCTCTCTTTTAGGTAAGGTACAAAAGCATATTGTAAACATAGCTAGATCTGCTCTTGCAGCTAACCTTCAACCATTGTCACATCGTTGTAATGTTGCTTCTCTTTTCTATAAATACTATAATGGGTGCTGCTCTAAAGAACTAGTGTCTCTTGTGCCATCTACTAAATTTTATTTTTGTGTTATTTGTCATTTAATAAAGTCTCATCCTTTTACTGTGACTGTCTTCCTATGTGCTTCAAAACTTTGCGTACTTCTAGTTTTTTTCCTGGAACATTATTTCTTTGGATTTCGCTACCTTCATCTTGTTTTCCTGATTCATATAATTTTTTAATGATTGTAATTTTTTAAGTTGTCTTTTATTCATTATCTTGCTTTATAAACTTCATCTTTTCTTTTCCAGTAACTTCCAACTCTAATAGTGTTTGCTTGCTGCCTTTTTAGCATTATATTAAAATTTATATCTGTATGGTTAAAACATTATCAGTTAGATTTTCTTGGAAATGGCAAGACTTCAAACTGGATTTTATCGAGAAGAATTAAACAGAACCATATGGGAGGTCCCAGAAAGATATCGGGATTTAAATGCAATTGGAACAGGAGCCTATGGTCAAGTTTGGTAATTTTATAAAAATTAGATATTCACTATTATACAAATTATAATATGATTTTATTTCCATTGTTCTTCTTTAAGTTTGTGTTTGTATTTTACTAACTTTTCTTCAAATTTATTTTTTCTCTAAATTTCTTTTTATGATTAAATATAAGTTGCATTATCATTATAAAAGTAATATATTGGTTTTTTGTTATGTTTTTCTTAATTTTTTTTCTTATATTTTAATTAAGCTCCGCAAAAGATACAATGACTGGCATGCAAGTAGCCATCAAAAAGTTGTCTAGACCATTTCAATCAGTTTTGCATGCAAAAAGAGCGTATCGTGAAATACGTCTACTAAAACATATGTGTCATGAAAATGTATGTTTTATAATTTTACTAAAATAAATCTATATATATATATATATATATATATATATATATATATATATATTATATATATATATATATATATATATATATATATATATATATTTATATATATATCAACCCTCGGAATTAGGAAAAAATGAAGTTGGCAATAATTTGCCCATCTCAATCTTTTCGAGGTTTGCAAAAATTATTTGATACAAAGGTCTGACCATAAAACATAGAAAAGAGGTCAGCAATTTTTTGCTGACCTCAAACACTTTCAGGTCAGCAATGCCTAATTCCGACCTGAATTCCGAGGGTTGATATATATGTGTGTGTGTGTGTGTGTGTGTGTGTGTGTGTGTGTGTGTGTGTGTGTGTGTGTGTATATATATATATATGTATATATGTATGTATATAAGGGGTGTTCAAAAAAATAAAATTTTCAAAACGCGAATACACAAAAATTTTTAGGGTAAATAAAAATATTGACGTTTACCTTGTGCTCAAGTGGAAAAATGCCCTGAAAAATGCCCAAATTGATCCTAAATTATTTGGCTTTAAGCGCAAGGTAAATCTCAATATTTTGTAAAATTTTTTTTCTAATGTGATCAAAATGGTCCAAATTTTTTATTTAGATTGTTGTCTATTGTGGTTTTTTTATAAGTGTTGTTTAAAATAAAAAAAAGATTTCGCATAATTTATGCAAAAAATTTTTTTTTTTTTTGCGTATTTGTGCAAAATTCTTTTTTTGTGTATTTGTACTGAAATATTTTTTTGTGAAATTATTTTTTAACAAAATTAATAATTATGAAAAGACTAGGATTAGGGTTGCCAACATAGGTGTTTTGACCAGGAGAATCTGGGTTTGGAGACATTTTTCCGGGCTCTGGGTTTTCAATAAAGTTCTCCAGGCTTTTTCAAATTTCAAAACTATTTTCTCACAAAGTGATAAAAAGTACAATTTTAGAAAATAATGTAAAATATGTTCATCGTTTTTCATAATTTAGTCAGATATCTACTTATTATTTAAGCCAGAATTATTTTATTTTATGTTAATTTTTCTTTAAATCTATGTATTTTTTTTTTGTTACGATTGTTCAAGCGTACAAAATTGTGATTTCATAAAGTCAATTTTTCACATCGGTTTTTTGTGTTATCATCAGTTCATAAAGCTAAATGGTTGACAGTGTGCAACTCCAATACAACTTTTTGGTTATATGACAACTCGTTATATGACTATTATATTTCTATATGACTGTGATTTAACCATAGAGTTGCACATAGTGCGCTATTTTGCTTTCAGAACTGATTATACTAGCACAATTTTTTTTTCTCTCTGGGTCAGCAATGTCTTAATGTTGGCAACCCTAACTAGGATACACAACAATCTAAAAAAAAACTTGAAACCATTATGATCACATTAGGAAAATTTTTTTACAGTATATGTAGATTTACCTTGTGCTCAAAGCCAAATAATTTAGGAACAATTTGGAGCATTTTTCGGGGTATTTTGCCGCTTGAGCACAAGGTAAACGTCAATATTTTTTGAATTTTTTTTTTTTTTTATAATTGCATTTTTTAATATTTGCCCCAAATTTGGCTTCTTGTGTATTCGCGTTTTAAAAATTTTATTTTTTAGAACACCCCTAATGTATATATGTGTGCATGTATGTATATATGTTTATATGTATGTACATATGCAAGCCTTCACAGAAAGCGCATGCGGTCGCACGCCTTGTTCATCCACATTTAAAGTTATTTTTTAGGACAACTTGACCACGTTTTTATATAGCATTTAAGAATTTTGCAGCAAAAAAAAGCTATAAGAAATTACAGAGAATAAAACAGCAATACTTAAAGAAAGGAAACAAATACTATATGAAATAGAAAATCTTAATAAAATAAACTAAAAAAAAATTTAAAATTAATAAAAAAAAAATTTTGTCAAAAAAATAATGTACCTAAATGTTTTACTGTTTTTATTTTCTTTTTTTTTTAGGGCAGTTGTTATTTTTCACTATCAAAATTGATACAAGTCGAGAAAAAAAGTGGATAAGAATATATTGAAAATAAAAGCATTTTTTGTGTAAAATTTATTTGCTTTTGTTGGATTCTCCAAATTGTGCATTTAAACTCGATAGTTTATTTCCTGATTAACTGCTGTTATTGACAATGCTCGAAAAAGCATGTGGGCATTGTTAATTTACTGAACTTTTTTAACAAAATTTTTAGAAGTCTATTTAAAACTTTATTTTAAGTTTTTAAATACATTTTTTTAAACAGAGCAATCATTATGTTCATTATCTCTAGTAATTTGTATTGATGTTGGAAATTCGAAAATATAAAGGAAACAATTTTAGACAGGCATTAAATGTGGTAAATGCATTTATAATAGGAATCATGCAGTTCTTTAATTTAATTTTTTTCCGTCATTACAAATTTTATTAATCAAATAATATATTTTAAAATATATAGCAAACAAATAAATTTATTTTCTTGTTTTCCTATTATATATGTATTAAGAAAAAATGTCAAGTATTGCAAAAACATTTTTAAAAGTGAAAAGACTTGAAAACAAATAAGCATAAAAAAAAATTAACAAAAGTAGTCCTCTTAGTGTACATAGCTAATTAGTTTCTTAGTTATAAAGGCTGATAAAAATCGTCAATAAATTGCATATCAAAACTTTCATTTGTTGTTAAATAGTTATAAAATATGTTTTTTCCCTCAACTTTTATCAAAATTGGTAGCTAAAAATAACACCCACCCTGAAAAAAAGAATACTAAAGATGTATAAAAAATTTTTTTTTTCTTTTATTAAATTTTTTAAGTTTATTTTAATTAAAATTTGGTATTTCATTACAATTTTGTTTCCTTTTTTTAGAATTGGTTTTTTTTTCTCAGTTGATAAATTTAACTTTTAGCTACAAATTATTGAAACGCTTAAAAAGTTAAAAGATGCGAACTGCCATGGTCAGTGTATCTATAAAAATTACTTAAAATATGAATGAACAAGGCATGTGACCGCATGTCACTTGCTTTATGTATATATGTAAGACATGTACCAGGAAAAATTTGCATATGTTCTGATGTGGTGTTGACAGAAACTGTGCATTACTTTAAATCAACTGGCTGTTTTAAAATGTCATTGTATAACTATTATTCAAAATTTAAACAACTCTGATTCCAAAACACTTAGTTTTGATTGAAATGTCATCAAATCAAGATAAGCGAGAAAAAGTTTTGCTTTTTCTGGTTGAAAATCTCGCTGTATTACACAAAACAATTTTAAATAAGTTACAAAAACTTTTTGACATTGGTACAATCAAAAGGAAATTAGAAAGTAGAAGAAAAAAAGTTTTTGTTCGACATGATCTTGTTAAAAAAGTGACTACTCTGGGATAACTTTAAAATAGCTTAGAGAACCTAAAGTATATTTCATTGAAAAACACTGCAATCTACCAAATTTTCACAAATTATGTCCTATCAAAAGATATTGGGCTATTGTCAGAGGAAAACTAAAGTTCAATGTAAAAGAAGCTAAAAACATTCAAGACTTCAAAAATAAATGTATTTTGAACACTTAACATCTAAAAATGTTGACTCACAAACCACAAACAGTTTTTTCAGAAAAACAAAAACAAGCTAATTTTTTTGTTGTTGTTGTTGTAGTAAAAGTTCTTTATATCTAGATAAGACCTGCCCAAACCCTCAGATGATGTATGAAACTCCCAACTCTCCCTAATTTAGTATTAATCATTAATTTTTACTTTTATATCACTTTTATTTTTTTTTATATTTTTGTTATAGGTAATAAGTCTCCTTGATACATTTACCCCACAACAGACTTTAGAAGAGTTTCAAGATGTGTAAGTTTTATTCACTTTTTTTTTTCTTTTGTCAGCTTGTTTCGTGTATTTTTCTTCAGCCTAGCATATGTGCTCAAGTTTAGTGTTTAAGTTTTTCTTTAATGAATGCATAACAATACAGTCAATTTTATTCACAAAAAATCCTAATAAAAATTTGCACCTTAATAAAATCTTGAACTCTCTAAGAAGACATTTAAACAATAAAATCTGTCTAGATTTTCTTGTCCCATGTTAGTTATGAGGATCAATCTAGATCAAGATTGGAATGATGCTAATATCACGGTAGTTATTTGGATCAATCAAATAAAAATGATTAATTGTTGAGTGTTTTTTTAAACTTTACTTTTATTTATAGGTATTTAGTAACATGTTTGATGGGTGCAGATTTGAATAATATCACAAAAGTTCAGACCCTCACTGATGAGCATGTGCAGTTTCTTGTTTACCAACTTCTAAGAGGACTAAAGGTGACAACATGAATTAAGTCAAAAATTTAGATTTTGTTTATTTAAAGAATATTTTATTAAAGATTTTAAATTTGTTTTAGTACATTCATTCAGCTGGAATCATACACAGGGTAAGTCTTTAATTACAATTTCTCAAGAAAACTAATTATGTTCAATGTTGTTGTTGTTGATGTTCAATGTTATTGTTGGTGTTCAATGATATTGTTTGTATTCAATTTTGTTGTTGTTAATGTTGTTATTGTTGATTTTCAGTGTTGTTGTTGTTGATGTTCAATGTTGTTGTTGATACACCAAATTTATCTCTAAGTATAAAAAAATATTATTGTAACAAAATATTGCAGATTCTTTATTATACATTAAATAAATTAAAATAAAACGTTGTTTATAAATACTTTTTAAAATATTATTTATTTAGAATTGTTATAGTTTTTAATTACGATTAAAGTTTTACTTTTTTTTTTTAGTTATTTTCAAGTTATTACATTTGTTTTTAATTATGCTTAAATTATTATGAAATATAGGTAAAATCTGAACTGCAAACTAATAAAATTCACACTTTTTGGCATTTTGCCAATGTTAGTCATGCAATGGTATAACAACAGTTTTTTAGACTATTCCCCAACCATACCCTAAATCAATGCATATATTTATATTTAATGCTCCTAACCATATGTTCATTAAATTTGATAAATAAAATACTAATATATAAATTTATTTCCATTTAAATATAATAAATATTTGTGATCCCTAAAATATAATGCTTTGGTTTGCAAAAAAGTATTTACTGAATAATAAATTGTAGTTTTACATTTTACCAACAACCTTAAAATAAATATTTTAAACAGTCTTAGTTTTTTTTTAGTTACAGCTTTAAGCTCCAAATACAACTGTTTTTTGTACCTTTTAATTTCTTTTTTTACTTGTTACCTCATTTTGCATGTAAATCTCCACAATCTTGTCTTAGTGTTTGGGATTATAGCTTTGTAAACAGCATTGCAAAGATTAAACTCTTAATTCCTATTAAATTTTTCACTTATTACTTGTTTAAAATAAATCATTCGCTTTATTTTTACCACAACTTCATTTTTATATGTTTTTTCATCCTGTTAATACAGCCTTCTCTAACAACATACCTGTTTTTCCTAACTATTATGTTATGTAATATCATATTATGTATATATCTATTTATGTAATATCTCTATGTTTTTAACTACTGCTTTTTCTGTTATATTGTTGTTGTTGTATTTTAATAGGATATTTATGGAAATGCAGTATTATATAGTTATGCTTTTCGTGTATAAATATTTATAAGTAGTAATAACAGCTCAGTGTTTCACAGGAAGACATGCGATTGCACGCAATTATATGACCATGCAAAAAATACTTTGTTTTGACGATTTGATCACAGCTTTTAAAAAATTTTCAAATTTTAAAAATGCGCTATAAAAACTTACCTAAACTAATCTTAAAAAAAAACTTTAAAAAAGAAAAAAAATCTTAACGAAAGAGGAAATGAAAAAATACTTAACTAAAGCAAAAACATAATTTATATATATATATATATATATATATATATATATATATATATATATATATATATATATATATATATATATATATATATATATATATATATATATAACCCAACTAAAACAAACTTATCAAACTAAAATGCTTAGTTTATTTAATTTACGCATTAAAATACCATTTCATTCTTTGTTTTAACATTTGTATTTTTTTTTTTAAATATGTTTCAAAAGATTAACATTTATCAAAAAAAATACATAATTATATAAGTAAAAAAAAACAAACAGTTTATTAATTCTTATTATAAAAATTCATTAGAAGTGTTTTGTTCATTAAAAAGCGTTTCGATAATTTAAAAGAATTTAATATCAAACTTAAGCAATTGTAACAGCTTTCTAAAACTTTTGTTTGTTTTTTCAACAAAATTTTGTTTATCCTTTTAAATGTATTAACTTTAATTATTCATATATTAAAATTTGTTAAAGATGTCATCGTTTATAAAAACAAAGCAATTTTTTTATTTTTTGTTAGCATTTATTTTTAAAAATGCATACTTAAACATTTATATAAAATAAATTAAAAAAATCATATACAACTGTCAATTATACCTTAAAAAACAATCGTTATCAGTAAATTGTTACTTTATTTTAAAGCGTTTTGTTAATATAAAAATTTTAGTTAAGAAGTTTTGATGTAATTGTTTTCACTTAAGGTAAAATAAAAGAATATTTTCATTCAACGTGTTTTTAAAATGTTTTTTTGAAATAGCCGCTGTCAAATCAAAAAAACATGCTATTGCACGTCTTCCTGTGAAAGACTGTAGCTGTAACATTCATATTTTCATTTTGTATAACAATAGCTGTAACAATCATGTTTCCATTTTGTATAAAAATAGCTTTATAAATCATATTTTCATTTTATATAATAGGATTTGAAACCAGGAAATGTAGCTGTAAATGAAAACTGTGAGCTTAAGGTATTTTTTTATCTATAAACTTTTTAGCATTATTAGTATTAATTAAATTATTAGTATAAATTAAAAATTATTAGTATAAATTAAAACTTTTTAATAGTATAAATTAGTATTATTAGTATAAATTAGTTGAATTTTCTGCAAAAGTTCTTAAGATATTACTTAAGGATTTCTGAAAACTCATTTGATAGATACTAGATTTTGGGTTAGCTAGAATGTCTGATGATTCGATGACTGGTTATGTTGCAACCAGATGGTATCGTGCACCTGAGATAATGCTTAATTGGATGCAATATAACTCACAAGGTTTATAGATTTTTATACGTACATCATCTACTTGTCTGTAAACTTCAAACTTGTATTTTTATTTTCATTATCATCGCAAGAACATTTAAATTTAAATTTATTTATAATTTTATGTGTTTACATCTATTCTTAGTTAGATATGGCTATATATGTTGATTTAAATCAAGTCATTTTAGAGAAACATTTAAATAAATTATTTAAATAAATTTAAACAATAAATAAAAAAATATAAATAATAAATAAATAAAAAATAAATAATGAATAAACAAATAAAAAACGAATCCCTAAAGGCAATTTATGGTGTTTTCTGTTTTTTTTATTACATAAAATGAATTATTTTGTGTGTTGAAAAAGAAATTTATATAGATACAATTGTGGCAATTGCCTCAGTAATACTAAAGTAATTGCTTAGGTGATATTATAATATGTTTTAAACATATTGCAATATCATATATTTGTGTGCATTGTTAATAAAAATTGCTTTGTTTTGTTTTAAAACAAAGCAATTTTTGCTACTTGAAGTTTATTGGTTTAAATTTTGTTTTTTGTCTTTTATCAAATTTTTGACATTTTTGTAGTTCTTAAATAAATAGCCATTCAGTTTGTAAAAATTCTTACCTGAATGGCTATTTTATTTGTAAAAGGTTAAGGTGGTCTTAAAAACAATAAAAAGTTTATTAATAAAAAAGTAATATAAATTTGCTTCTAGAATTTTTATAATAGTTTATTACTATAAAAATTCTGGAAAAATTAACTAACAAGCGTTTAACATTGTATGATAAACTGTTTTAAATTGTATGGTTAAGGGAGACTTTCAGTGTTTAGTTAAATGGTCAAGTTCTGTGATTAATTTTATTATTTTCTTTTGTTATTTAAAGTTAATTTGCATAATTTGCTAGTAAGTTTTTATGTTTGTTATTGTTTAGTTGACATCTGGTCTGTCGGATGTATTATGGCTGAATTAATAACTGGTAAAACTTTGTTTCCAGGAGATGATCGTATCTTTTCAAGATTTTAAATTTTTTATCTTAACTTGAAATGAATCATCAGTATATTAGGATGGTTCAAATAATGACATTTAAAAAAAATATTTGCAGCATGCTCATGTGCATGAAAGTGTGTTCTATATAATATATATATATATATATATATATATATATATATATATATATATATATATATATATATATATATATATATATATATATATATATATATATATATATACATATATATATATATATATATATAGATCAGCACTGTCCTAATATTTTGGACACCAATATTTTAAAATGATGACCAACAGTGGTTTGTTATGCTATTAGACTTACTCAACTTGTTTCTCCATGCTTGTTTGACAAGGTTTCTGAGTTGAAGAATTGAGATAGGGTTGTAACCACAATAAAACAAAAATAAAAAGTAGCCTAATTAAAAGTAGTGGTACCTCTGCCTTTGGAAGGTGAATAATATTATAAAAAAGTGTAAACAAAGTTCTTTTGATTATATGTCTGTATATTTGCCAGATGTGGTGAAATAACAACTTTTTAAAATTATTATCAACATATTTTTACTAATGGCAATACCGCTTATCTCCATTTTTAATTGTTTATAGTGTTTGAAAGAAATTAAGTGGGTCTTTATTTTAGAAAATATGGTCATTATTTTATGGGTCATTATTTTAAAAAACTTTTTTCACTTGTGTTTTGTTTTAAAGCCTTTTTTTTTTTTAATTTTGTTTTAAAAAATGATTATATTACTTAAAATAGTTATGCTTATATTATTTTTATTGTTTAAAAATTTGTGTGCCCACTGGGTAAGATTTAACTCTATACTTTAAAAACATTTTTAGAAAATTTATATTTTTATGATAATTAGAATCAACTGGTGTCCCAAATTAATCTCAACCAGTGTTCCAAATGCTTCAATACTCCTTGTATCTAGATAATACTTCCTCTGAACTTTTTGTTTGATGTTTGCTTTATTGTTTTGCATTTTATCAATATGGTTTTGTGTTATTTTTTAGTCAGTAAGTAATCACATAGCCTAATTTCTCGCTTATTTTTTGGTATTGGCAAGACTTCTGATATCTCTCCATGTAAATTTGGAGAAATCCATGAATTATTGAAAAATAATGACACGTCTCACTATAGAATGCATAGATTATCAAAGTTTCTTAAACCATGATTAATTGAGTAAAGCAACAATTAGACCTAGTCTTTGCAACCTGCTCAAAGGAGCTTGTGGTAGAAAAAGAGTTGCAACCCATACAAACCAACACAAAAGTTTAGGATATGTGCTTAAAAAATAGAAAAAGTTCAGTGGTAGTTCAGGGGTAGCTTGAAGGAACTTGGGCTAGTTCCTCAATGACTCAAAAGTCTAAATTAATGCTAATTAATTAATGCTAGTTATGCTTAAAGAATGTTTGACATAAGCAAAAAAAATACAAACTTCACCTGGACTGGAAAAGGGTAATTATTAAAACTCCACCTAAAAATCTGATTTGTTTCATGTATTTGATTTTATTGAGGTTTGATTTTATTATTGTATTGATTATTTTCAGTTTTTTTTTATTATCAGGCTTTGTTAGGTAAATGGAAAAAATATAACCTAGACTGCATTATACCAACAGTCAATTATCTCATGTCTGTCATGGTGCAGTCAGTAATAAATTTCAAGGGCTGAAATTCAGGGGATTTCAAGGGCACAGGAAAACTTCAATTAGTCAAAGACACAATTCCTCAAGATACCAGCAAGTTATTTAAGAGTTTAGTCATTGGAAAACCGCTGGGAAAGCGGTTTTCCAATGACAAAAAGTGCACCTTTATACACAATGGAGCCCTGTACCACAAGACCAAGTCTGTAACTAAGTATTTGAAGAAGAAAAAGTTGACCCTTTGGATTGGCCTTAAAATTCATATGAATCCAATAGAAAATGTCCGACATCTTTTGAACAAAAAAAAGCTAAAAAAAAATGTGATTAATACAAAGCAAGAACTTATAGAAAGGTTCTTATATGTTTGAAATCATTGCTCCAAAAAACAGTTAAAAACTGTATTTTAAATGTGCCACGGCTTTTTCAAGCCTAAAAAGCAGCAAAAAAGTCAATATACCAAATATTAAATTTGAGCTTCGTGTTCCTTTTTATTGTTTTTAAGTACGCTAAATATAAATTGAAGTCATTATTGCAAAAAGCAATTTAGCTCCATTTTTGGCTGAATTTCTGATTCAAATTAGCTATTAGTATATGAAAGAAGATCAATCTGCAAAAGCAACTTCAAGTGTTCCATATGTTATTAAATGCAGGATTTGTCTAAAAATCTTTATTCCTTACTTTCAAAAAATTTAATTTTATCTATCAGGTGCAAAAGGCAGATAATTTCGTGAGTTTTTCTTTTAATTTAAATATTGTAATTAGTGTTGAGGATATAAAAACAAAATTTAAAATATTTATACATTTATTTTATACCAAGTACTTCCATCTGTGCAAAAAGTTAAGCAAGAGTTTGAAAATTTCGTGTGTAAGTTTTTTATTTCCTTATGAGCAGTTTCTAAAAACAGAGCTGCATCTTTTTTGCACTGGTGTCTTCGATTGTACTCAAGTATGCATTGATTAGGAAATATACTAATATATTCACTCTACTGAAAAAATAGGAAGAACCTGCTGTACAATTAAATCATATGGGATAGGTGTGAAATACTTTATTAAATATAAAAATCATTCATTTTGAGTGATGAGTCTTTTTTAAATAATACCTATTATTTTCAATAATAGGTATTATTTAAACGTAAAATATAGAAACTTTCTTATTCCTACATATCAGTTGATATGTTGGAATCCACTTTCTCTATCTCACCCACGATCTAGATACCTCAAATACACCCCTAAAATTTTTTTTGGTAATTTTCTTAACTAATTTTCAAGACATTGATCAACTCACTAAGATAATGCAGTTAGTTGGTAAACCTACAGACGATTTTTTAGCTAAAATATCAAGTGCTAATGTATGTGTTTTTAGTTTTAAATTTATATTAACGTTGTTTTTTATGTTAATGTTTCTTTAACGCCACTTTTGAATCATCAGATTAAGTGGCTCCTAAGTAAACAGATGAACTGAATCATCAGATCACCTGTTTACTTAAGAGCCACCTAATCATCTATTCTTTATTGCTGCTGTTGATTCAGTTGATTCATCTGTTCTTTACAGTTGCTGTTAATTCGGTTGATTTAGGAGTTCTTTTGTTTAAATATTTTATGAATAAAGTCTGTTATTTTTGAAAGTTTATTGTAATCATATATACTGTAAATAATATAATGTTACTGGCCGGATACTTTAAAAATGCAGGATACTCCTAGGTATAACGTGTTTCTTGATATGTAATTCATCTTAAATTGTACCCCTTGATATAACTCGTTATAATATGTAAATTATTGTAATTTCTTCCTGTTGTTGATCTTTTAGGCTGGGCCGTCCCGAGGAAATCTTAAAAGAGGGAGAAGGGGGTAGACGTATTTGTTTTTTGCCGAATAAGACTTAAAAATTTTTTTTTGCCGACATACATCTATTAACAACTACAAATGACTACAAATGACACCAGAGTCCAAATTTAGCCGACTAATTAATTTATTAGGGGGTTAGACACCCCTTACGCTTTTTCCCTCCCCCTCGGGATAGCCTTGCTTTCAGAATTGGAAAAAACTATATATTCTTAAACCATTGTTGTATATAAATCATGTTGTATATAAATGCTTAGCTTTTTGATGTTTAATAGTAAATTATTGAAGTGTATATTAGTGGAGCTAGGGCTATTGTTGCTTGGCAATTGTTTTATCGTTAATTTATTTAATTTGCATTTTATTTAGGCTCGCTCATACATTAATTCAATGCCAAATTACGTGCGACAGGATTTTGACAAAGTGTTTCCAACGGCGACAGCGCAAGGTTTTTTTGCGTTTGTTGGACTTTTGTATCGATTTATTTTATTACAAAGACTTGGTTAACGAATTGATTTGTATTATACTTAATAAATAAAAAGGGTTTTAATATTTTTTATTTTCATAAAAGTAATCATAACTACTAAATATCTTTAGCTAAAAATATTTTGCACCATATGCTTTTGCTTGATCCAGAAAAACGATTTTCTGCGGAGCAATGTTTACAGCACCCATATTTTAGCGTCTATCACGACCCTGACGACGAACCAACTGCTCCTTTATTTGAAGAGGGAGCCGAGCTTAATGAATGTAGCATTGATACCATAAAAGGTAAAAATTTAACGTTTAAATCAAGTGGCTTGAATTTTAAAAATTTAATTTATCTTTTTTTTACCTATTAATTTATTTTTTCCATTTAGCACTGATGTTAAATGAGATAAAGAATTTTGTATACAAACCTCCCCCGGAAGAGGTTATGGAGTAAATGTTCATATATCAGGTTACGATGTGTCAGTTTTATCAATATATCAGTATATCGTATCAATAATTTGACATTGCATTAACCTGCATAAGTATGTGTGTGTTTTTGTGTGTATATATAAGTGCATATATGAATATATATATATATATGTATATATATGTGTATATATATATATATATATATATATACATAAACATATATACATATATGTATATACATATATGTATATACGTATATACATATATGTATATACGTATATACATATATATATATACATACATATATATATATATATATATATATATATATATATATATATATATATATATACATATATATATACATATATATGTATATATAAATATATAAATAAAGATTAAAATAATCAAAATAAATTTGTATGAAATCACACAGAGCAACATTGGATAAAGCCTTTAAGTTACTTTTACTAACGCCTGTCTCTACAAAAAAAAACAAAATGTGCATTTATATTTGTAATTTTGCTATAATCGTTAAAAATGTTAAAACGTATAAAATTTTAATCTTTCAATAACCTAATTTTTAATCATGAATTTTTTGGCTTTTTTTGGTTGGTAAAGCTATGATTTTTATTAGTTTCTGTTCTGGTCTGTGTTTTGTACTCAATCATAACTTTTTATTCCATCTGTATTTTTTATTTATTAATTTTTAAATAATTTTGGGTTTTGGTTTGTTTTTCACTCTAATATAGAATACCATTAAATTTGCAACAAATGCTGTTCTTTTATTTTTATAAAGATTTTGCTTTTTTTTTTTAAAAAAAAAAAACGTACTTCGTAACTTAGCTTGTTATTTTAAATTTTTTTTTCTTTTATATAATGTATAAATATTTGTATAGTTAGCAGTAATTTTTCATCAAATATTTTTAATTTAAATTAATCTATTCAGTGTTTTGATATTTAATAGTTTTAAGTCTAGTATACTTGTCGTGTGTTTATTTCATTTTTACTTGCTTTTTTGCCCAATTTACAATTTTAACTGCTTTTAAAAAAATAATAAAATATTTTGCTCCATCATTTTTTGTCTTTTCGCATACGCACCAAGGTGGAGAAAGGAATAATTGATTTCTTAACGAATTATCACAAGAGGGAGGGAAAGATTAACAGCGTGTGAAGCATAAATATGTATATATAGAGAGAAGAAAATGGTTCTTCATACAATATTAATGATTTTTCGTCCATTTTTATTTTAAGTTACTTCTATCAATTTCGAACCGTAACAAAAAATTTTTTAGTGATTGTAGCCATGCGTGTAAATAATACTTTAGTATTTTTTAAAATAGGTGAGGTGGTGATGGATCTATCTTGGTTTTGAACAAATATACGGTGTATATTAGTTTTGAACTAGTAATGGTGTATAAATTATGGTTTGTAAACCATATTTTGTACACCCAGTGGCGGATCCAGCATTTTTTGATCTTTGAGATAGCTAACTTCCAGACATGGAGCTAACTCCAAACATTTATATATTTATACTTATATCAAATAATGAGGGTTTGCAAAAAATCGCGATGATTGGAGGCTGGGAACAAAAAAAAACCCAAAATTTTTGCTACACCTGCCCCAAACGTGAGAGCAACAAGTTGATGAAATATTTTTTGCACTATTCTCAACTAGACTTATATTCATCGATAATTTTTAAGTTTCATAGTATTATCTCTCAGCGTTCAAAAATTATGACCATATAAAAATTACATCCCCCTCAAATTGAGGGGGGTTTAAACTTTATATGGTCATAATTTTTGAACGCTTAAAGATAATACTATGAAACTTAAAAATTATCGATGAATATAAGTCTAGTTGAGAATAGTGTAAAAAATATTTCATCAACTTGTTGCTCTCACGTTTGGGGCAAAAATTTTGGGGCTTTTTTGTTCCAAGCCTCCAATCATCGCATTTTTTTGCAAACCCTCATTATTTGATATAAGTATAAATATATAAATGTTTGGAGTTAGCTCCATGTCTGGAAGTTAGCTATCTCAAAGATCAAAAAATGCTGGATCCGCCACTGACACCTTTCCAATAGTTTTATTAAATTTTGATTGTATATATTACATATGAATCAATTATATTCTGAAAAAATATTTTCATGAATATTTACAAACATTAATTCTACTAATTTTAACTAGACACAAAAAATACAGAACTTATGTTTTTGTTTTTTCACATTTGATACATAAATATTAACCATGTTAGTATTATTACTAACATGGTTAGTATTTGTAAATATTATAACATGGTTAATATTTGTAAATTTTGTAACATGGTTGGTATTTTACTAACCATGTTAGTAAAATACCAACCATGTTAGTATTATTACTCATCCTTCAAAAAAAGACAGTATAAAAATGAACGAAACAATTTACTATATTCCAAACGTTTTATATTCCATAATTTTCACTTTGATCAGTTTTATGACGATATTGATGGATGTTTAGTTTTATGATGGTATTGATTTATTTTATGATGATGAACTGGTAAAATATCCTGGAAGTTACTTCTCGAGGTATATGGTAAAGATAAATTACTTCAAATATAAAAAAAGATTTCAAACTATCTTATAAATCACTTATTATGTTTGAAAAGGAAATGAGCAGCTTCGTAATAAAATAATATGTAACTTTCACCAAATGTTTGCATAAAATTTTTATTCTTTTTTCAGATTTCTTACAGACTAAGTGTTTGAACTCAAACAATGAAGAGAAAAATTCAATAAAAAATATAAAAACAAAACATGGAATAGTCCATTAAATAAAGTTTATAAGGAAAAATCTTAAGATAGAAAAATATATTAGTTTGATAGAATAATTGCAATAATTTAAAAAAGAAAAGAAAGTATATTTAAAACGGTACCAAATTGTTTACACTTAATACACTTGTTAATCTTCTTTGTATATTTATTTTTATATACATTAAAAGTTGATAAAAACTATTTACTTTATACGATATTTACTTTATTTAAACATGTTTATTTGCGTTTTAATGATGAGACGAAACTTTACTCAAACAGTTTAATTAAATAAATTCTAATTTATCTCAAATAAACTTATTTTATCAAACCGCAAGTTATAAAAAGTTGAAATTACCCTGTAGATTAGCATTTTCAAGACATCGATGTCAGTTGTAAACTTAACAGTTGTTTGCAGCAATACTATTATAATTTTTGCCGACAAAAATAAAAAAAGGTCGGCATATGTTGACTAAGTAGTCGGCAAATTTTTTTTTTTTCGTGGTTATTTCGGTGCTTCTAGAAGTGTTTACGGTCTTACCACAGAGCATCGTGGAAGAAAAAGTTTACATCTCCTTCCTTACCATGGTCGTTTATTGGGCTAGAGCCGGCGTCGAACTGCGGACCTTTGTTCTTAGCTAGAGCTCTAACCACTGCGCCACAGTTGCAATATGCTTTCCTTATTATCAATTATTGCATAATATTTCGGTCTGCACAATGTTTCAGTTTATTATTGAATATTGCATAATATTTTTTCCCTCCCTTATTTAAGTAGGATGCATTTTACCATGCCAAAAGAAATTATTGTGAAATTAACAAAGTAATGTCACAATATTTGCCTGAGATTAATAAATTAACTGATTTTTTTTTTCTAAATAAAAAAAAAATTGCTGCTGAGTTTAATAAATATTTTGTATTTATAGGGACAAATTTAGTATAAAAAAATTTCGAAACCTAAAAATCTATAAGGCGAAATGGATGACTTAGCGCCAAACCAGCCTATACAACGAATATGTTGAAACGAGATAATTTGACGCAGAGTTTCAAGTCTTTAACAAAAGCCACTAAACCGAAAAAATTAAAAATAATTGCAGTTCAGTGCGCTTAAAAATTTTAATTATAGTATTTTGGTGTTTGCAAAGAAACACTACATAAATCATTTTTTAATATAAACTAATTTTTTTCAACTTTGTTGTATAGGCTAGTTTGGCGCTTAACCATCCAAATATATCTCCTCTAAACTTCACATCTAAACTTTTTTAAATTATCTATTAAAGAATTTGGAAGAGATTTTAAAATGCTGCATCTAGTAAAGCTGTTGGTCCTGATGATATCATTGGGATATTATTATAAACATTTTTTGATGTTTTGAAAAACTTTTATTTCAAGAGGAGTTTTTCCCGATGATCCAAAAGTAGAAAAAAGTTATTCCGGTATTTAAAGATTAACAAACTAATGTAAAAAACTATCGTCCAATATCCATCTTCTTTACATTCAAAAGTGTTAAAGAGAACATTATACAACAAAATATACAATCATCTATTCTGTAAACAACTTATTATATAAAATGCTATATGGTTTCAAAAAAACACAAAAAAAACAACTTAACTGAACAAATAGTTCTTCAGCCTAAAATAGGTATAACTTTATTTAACAACAATTCTTTTGTGGATGCTTATCTATTTATGTTGCGCAAAAACATTTCAACACTAATTCAGTGTAAACTTTTCATATATACTTGATACTTGAGCATTTTTTGAGACTCAAAAAAGCCTCCAAAAACGAATAAAGTGTGCTTCGGGATTAAGTAAGGTGGCGAAAACAATAAAACTAACTTTTACCTTTTTGATTAGTTTATAATAAAGATAAACTCAATCATACTGAACCCTTACTAAAAACCTTGAATGCACTAAATGAACATCTACTAAAATGTACTATTCATGTTTAAATACAAACTTGGACTAGTCCCATCGCATTCTTCAGATAACTTCTTTCAAGTTAACTCTAATAGATATATAACAAGAGCAACAGACAACTTCAGACTGCCTAAAAGAACAACAAAATTCTCACGGTTTTCTATTTCCTACCGGGGTCCGTACCTATTTACCAAAATAATATCAAAAATATAGAACTTAAAGTATCAAATAAATAAATTAAAACACCTCATACTTAATATCAACAATTATATTGACATGTATTAAACTTAACAAAATTTATACTAAAATATTTACGTGTATGACTGACTGTGTACTGTTTACCCACTTTTGACTATATATAAATATGAAATAGACTTTATTTAACCATTTAAAGAGGTACTCGATGATAAATCTTCATAGACTTCTACGAGTTTTCCTTTACAACAACATGTATATATCTGAGGTAACAAAAAAATTTCTTATCTTTTCTTTTTTAATTTATTTTATATTTATTCTTTTATTTTTAAAAAATACTGATAGTTTTAATGATACGAAACACTATTAGTTTACGTTATACTTAGTTATACTTGTTAAATCACTTTTTATTATGATATGTTATACATGGTAATATTATGTTATATTTTTATTTTTTATTTTTTACGTTGCATTATATTATGTCTTGGTGTACTGTAACGATGTGTAAATTTATTAAAGTTGTAAAAAAAAAAAATTAAGTAAACTCTACATTTTTAAAAAAATCTATTTTTTATTAGGTACTATGATTATTTAGCTCTAGAAATATCATAGATTTATTGCTTACGCCTCATATAATTTCAAGGAAATAGCATTTTTCTTAAAACGTACTAAGGCGAAATAAGCCTCATAAGCGTCCAATATCGCCACCCACACTCTTTTTTATATTTCGTTATTCATAACGCAGATTACGTTAAAGAAACGAATAAAAAATGAATCATTATTCATAAAATCATACCATTTGTTCAACTTTTTATTCCAATTCCAATCGTTTAGTCATTTTTGCTACTTGATGCACACCCTACTTTGCACAAAGTGCATAGGCCACTTTTTATGATGTTTCTTGTGTCACAGTGCTCATCGAACCAAGTTTTGTATCCGACGCATTGAATCCTATCATCTTTTTTTTTTTGTCGTTGTAAAAGAGTCCGCAATTACCAAAAAACGTATCTTCATCATTCTTACTCTTTTTCGATGGTTTTCGAGTTTTTTTCAAACTATGTTTCGTGGCCATTTTTGTTTGACTTGGCCTGGGCGTTTCAGTTACTTTATCCGCAACTAAATTTTGATTGGCAACAACAGTTTGCACATTTAATGATCTTCTAGTTTTTAATTTTCTAATTATTTTAGGTGATGAAATTATTGAACGGATACTAGATGCAGGGTCTGAAGACCAGGGTTCCAAAGTACTAAACTTGTCAACATTAGGATTTTTGACGTTTATGCGATTAGAAATTTCACTGAGTGCAAAAGCTACTTGGGGGATAATATTAGGGTTGAAAGGATAGATTCCTGTTGATCTGAATCCTGATATGGCATTTGCTGGTGTAGCGGTACGCGTTGAAAGACAAAGTATGTGGATGTTTAACTTTTTGGCTTCCTCTATTACAGCAAATGTAATAGAGGAAGCCAAATGACTACGATGTCCGTAAAAAATCGACAAAGCTTTTCCTGGTAATCGGTGCTGGTTAAAATGACGCAAAAAAGTACAAAGTTCTTCATTAGTAATATAACCTTTTAGAGTCATGCAAAAAATACTTCCAAGTGGCAAATTATCCCCGTACTCATGTTTCGAATTTTTTTCTTTATACAAAATCATAGGTGGAATCCAATTGGTTCCAGTAGCATTTGTACATGCAACTACAGTAATAATTTCTCCTCTATCTGCGTGTACACGCTTTGCAATTTTTTTTGCCATTACTACATGAGTGCCAATCATTGTTAATTGCAATCCGGATTCATTGACGTTGTAAATCAATTCAGGATGAAGTGCCAATCATTGTTAGTTGCAATCCGGATTCATTGACGTTGTAAATCAATTCAGGATGAAGTGCCAAATTAGTTTTTCGTAGACTTTATTAACAAGATTGTAAAAGTTTTGAACAGTTTCAGCATCGAATCGCATTAGCCTACCGTAACTCAAACTTTCACATATCCTAGGAGCATTATCAGGATGGCGTCTGAGAGCCAATCTTTGCCTGAAATCATTTATTTTATTAGTTTAGTTATTTTAATTTTAATATTTTATTTAAATATATGGACAAAACTAATTTTGATTAATTTTTTTAAATTCAAATATAAAATAAAAATTAAAAACTATTCAAATAATTACCAGCAATTTCATTCTTGAAACGATGTGGCAGATTTTTTTAGTAAATATTTCATATGCATATTTTCTAAGTTGTATTCTTGTAATACCAAATCCTATTTCTTGAAGACGAAATACTCTTTGCTTCAACTCAGATTCTACTGTTTCGGGAATAATGCACTTTCGACCTCTTTTACGTTTTGGTATCTATTCTTTCTCGTTAACCAGTCTCTGAGAGTTCTTTGAGGAATGTTATAATCTCGCGATGCTGCCGCTACTGGATTTCCAGTTCTAAAAGAATACAGTGCCTCTGTTTTCCATTATGCCTTAATAATTATTTTTTTAGGTTTAGTCATTCTAAAAAGAACGAAAATAATATTTGACAAATTTTCTAACAAAATTTTTTAAATTAATCGAAAAATCATCATTGCATTTGTCAAGTGACAACGAAAGCATTTATAAACATCTTTAAGTTTTAAACAATAAAAAAATGAGGTCGTGAAAAGATAATAATAACAAAAGTACATTTGAAAGGAAAAGGTATTCCTTAAACTTATTAAAGGTATTATACTTACCTTAAAGGTATTCCTCATTTTTGCGTCAACTGATGAAATTAGCGCAGCAACTTAAATAATATTTTTAAAATAAACGTTTAAAAAAGAATTTTAAAATAAACGTTTTTTGTTTCATTTTTTTAAACTTCAACATAAAATTAAAGTAGTTTAAAGTAAATTTGAGAGCAAAAACATTAAATTACTAGCTTCGAGTGCAATTGCAACACATAAACACAAAATATCAATATCGAAAATCAAAGTAAAAATGTGGCGTTATTAGCCCACTCCTGTCAGTCAATATTGACCAAATATCAATGTTTTATGAAAAACGGTTTTTTTTAATATACATTGTGAACATCGCTTACTTTCAAAAATCAAATAATGTGTTGGACACATGAATAAACGAAAATAAAAATAAAACATTAATTGTTTTGAGCAAGTATAAGCAGAAATAATAAGAAAAGAATGGTCTAAAATGACGCTCTCTACACTGTATAGAATAAATGACTCAAAACCACAATAAAATGGGCGAAAGTTCAAAAAATATGATGTTTTATAACTAAAAAATGATTTATCTAAGAAAATCTGACAATGTTTCCTAAACTGCGCCACTAAATATTCTTTAAGCCAACTTTAAAAAATGAAATGACGGTATTAGACTACTTCACTGTATAAATATATATATATAATATATATATATATATATATATATTATATATATATATATATATATTGTATATATATATATATATATAATATATATATATATATATATATATATATATATATATATATATGTATATATATATATATATATATACTATGTATATATATATATATATATATATATATATATATATATATATATATATATATATATATATATTATATATATATATATATATATATAGATATATATATATATATATATATATATACAGTACTGGACAAAACATTTGCAACCAACATCGAACAATGCTAAAAAGTGTTCCTAATTTTACATGTCTTAAAAACGAAACGAACTATACTACCACAGCAAACAGTTCAGGAGTCTGGGGTCATAATATGCCATGACATGAGCAATCAGCTGACAGGTGACAGCACACAGGCAGAATTTTGTTGACAAGTGCCATTTTGCAGCGGACAAAACATGTGCAACTTTTTTGGTTTGTTTCATTTTCTTAAGTCTGGTCCGTGTCAACGTCACAGAAGTTTTTTAATAATTAAAGGAAGTATCCAGAAGTTTCCAGAAGTTTCCAGAAGCATGCAGAAGCTTCCAAAAGTTTCCAGAAGAAGCATCTGGAAGCATCCAGTAGCATCCAGAAATATCCAGAAACATTCAGAAGCATCCAGACGCATCCAGAAGCTTCCAGAAGCATCGAAAAGAAGCATCTAGAATCTTCCAGAACAGGTTCATTTTACTATATAAGAGACATGTAAATCGACATGTAATTCAGTCAGTAAATAGAAGTCAATCAGTCAGTATTATCAAGACAGTTTATCGAAGTGAGTTTTATCAAAGTGTTTTATCGAAGAACATCAATACAAGAAGTGAAATACAACAAGTGTTTCATTACATCAATACAGTCCACATCCAACCAAGATGTTGTGTTCCACAGAGCATTATTGTATCATCACAAGGTAAATGTAACACGGTAAGCCTTGAGAAGCGTGATTATTATTTTTATTATTTTTATGACTTCAAGTGCAAAAATGGCTCCCGACAGTCTTGGATTGGAACTAAGAAAGAAAATTATTGGCGATTACGTAAGAAGAATGTCACTAAAAAGTATTTGTGATAAATATCGCGTGAAAAAATGGACCGTATCAAGACTATGTTCCAAATATCGTTCTACGGGGAAAGTTGGCAGCAGATAACAAAGATGGAAGACCGCGTTCCACCACTTCTAGAGAGGATTCTATGATCGTTAGATCCGTCAAGAAGGATCCCTGGATATCATCAGTCGAGATACAAAAGCAATTAGAGCTGCCTGTATCGGACAGAACAATCAGACGACCTGGTTTCTTTGCAGGACGTCGTTTTCTCGACGCCCTGCAAAGAAACCGCTGATTTCACTAAAAAACCAGAAGAAAAGACTCCTGTTTGCTACATCTCATATTGACTGGAATGTGCAGAAACGGCGAACTGTCCTGTTCAGTGATGAATCGAAGTCCAACATCATTGGGAGCTATGGCATTTGCCGTGTACGTTGACCGGCCGGAAAACGCCTTGATTTACGTTACTGCCATAAGACCGTGAAGCATGGTGGAGGCAATATAATGGTCTGGGGGTGTTTTTCTGCTAACGGTCTAGGTCCAATACATGGAAACGATGGAATAACGGATCATTTCATGTATAAAAATATCCTGAAATATGTTACCTCATGCTGAATGGAATATGCCAATAAAATGGGTTTTTCAGCAAGACAACGATCTGAAACACACTGCAAAAGTTGTCAAGCAGTGGTTTCAAGATAACCACCGGTGTCTACTATCACTACTACCGGTGACAACTATCGGTGATGGATTGGCCGCCTCAATCTCCGGATCTTAACCCTATCGTTATTGTTATTGTTATTTTTTATTTTAAATCCCATTGAACTAAACACAATAAACCGTATAACCTATAGCATTATAGTTTACCCAGCCTAACCAATATAGTATGAACACAAAATTAGATCACCGAAAGAAAACGACGCAAAAAATATTTTAAATCAATGGTGCACATGCATTTTTTGAGGATTAACTTTCAAAATTTGTCAAAACGTAGAAAATAAGGCGTTTTACTAAAAAAATGCAAAACATATTCATAGTTCATTTTTTTATAAAAATAAATGCAAGTGTTCCAATTAGGGCGCTGTTCCAATTATGGCAACTCTCCCCTAATGCAGTAGTACACCCAGTGGCCGCTGGAAGCAGCACATAATTGAGATCGGACACAAAACTGCCAAACAAATTTCATCAGTGGCCTTTAATTTTTCAAATTGAGATAAATGTAAAATATACCACGCAGACTCTGACAGCAATAAAATAACCAGACTACTTTCTCATGGTATTTAGAACCTAGAACACTAAAATAATAATTTTTTAGATCATTTTGATCGTCTAAGAATTCATGACCTTCGAGTTTGGTTTTATCAGATCTTAGTTAATTACTTAGAATAAAATCTTTTAGTTCTGGAAAAAATATTCTATATAAAATATACGTTTGAGGAAATTTTCAAATTCTACTTGATTTTTCAAATTTTGTTTTGAGTTTCTTTTGACATTCTTCTACATATTTTTTTTCAGTATTTACATTACTGACAATTACTGATATTTCAGTATTACTGACAACTGGAAACCCTGCTTTAATTCATGTTTTGATTTAACCATGATACATTCATAATCAGCTTGTTGACATCTTTTAACCATTTTCTTTTACGTTTTGCTTGACAAACACCGAGTCTTAAAAGTACAGTCTTCGACCGCGCGGACACACAAAACAACTGAAAGCACGACTTGTACGAAACCGCGCAAAAAGAAACAACTTCCGCGTTGTCAAACCATAAAATGCTTTAACCCAAAATGCGGTGGACTCAAAGAACCTGAACGATTTCAAATACGAAGTTTCTTTGCTCCGGTGTTTTAACTTTAGCTGTAATCTAAAAACTATATTTTAACCACAAATATGGCCTGGTGTGCCGCTCTTTGTCAATAACTTGTAAGTTTTGTTGACCGTGAATAAACCAACCAAACAAACAAAATAAATTTAGATATTTATTAAATTTATTTATAAAGATTTCAGGTATAAAGTGTGAAGTTTTTTATTGAAGGTTTAGTGCGATCGTCCCGTTTTTTTGTTGAACATAATTATACAACCATATTTTTGTAAACTTAGATTTTAACAACATTTATATTATTAAAAAAAACTGCAGATAAAAACTATAACATAACTATAACAGTGTTGCGAAATAGATAGAAGTTAAAACATATGCGAGCTGCGTAAATTAAAATTTACCGATAAAGTAACTGGTAGTTTCAGAGGTAAATTTTAAAAATTACCAACCGGTAATTTTTAAATTTTACCTGAAAAATGATGCTACCGGTAAATTTTGAAAATCCGTTCTATAGATAAGTATTATGGTATTTTAAGAAAATACACAATTTTTAAGAAGTTTCCGAATTTGCCTATTTAAATTTGATATTTACCGGTAAAATTTCATCACTGCAAAACATCAAACGTTTCAAATAAACTGATCATTCAATCAGAGAGTATTAAAAAAAGATGTAAAATGAGGAAGTAAAAGAGACGAAAAAGAGCCATAAAAGTTTGATAATAAACACAAACCTAAAAAGAGAGTGATACTTCATTATTTTTGTTTTGTTTTTGATACCATGATAGTATTATTTATTACTTTTTTGTTGTCCTAATTCTTTGCGATATTTTAAAGAGAATAAAAAATAAAATAAAAAGTTTTTAATAGAAATTAAATAATTTTTTTTAATTTTTATTTAGGTGCCCCAAGAAGTCTTTGCGGTCTTATCACAGAGCACCACGGGTGAACATTTCATTTGAAATTTACGCCTCCTTCTTAACCGATGTCGCAAAACTTGCCCAGAAGTGGGGCTGAATCACAGATCCTTTGTTTCTGAGGTAAGTGCGCTACCACTGCGCCACGGCTGCTTAGATAATGGAAAGAGGCTTTTCAAATATAAAGATTAGCATTTTTTTAATGTAGTCCAAGATGGAAAAAAAAAGACAAGTTTATTCTTGGTTTAATTTTAAAGAAAAATGTTGAGTCTCTTATCAGAATCTGATGATTGATGTTATAAAACTAATTGTTATATATCCTATAGTCTGATGGTTATAGGTTAGAAAACAATTACAAAACGTCACTACTCATTCAAAAATCTTGAATTTGTTGGAAAAGGGAGTTTAGACAATAAAGTTTGCGTCTATGATACCAAGTAAAACTTTTTTTTTGTTATTTTTAAAGCTTGCTTGACGTGCAGGGACGCTAACC
>NC_088933.1:36895000-36925000 GCF_038396675.1 Hydra vulgaris
GAACTTTATTTAGTTAACAATAAAGTTTGATTAGTAAAAGCAATTTCTTTTTCTTCTTTTAATTATTGAAATTATTCTATAAAACCAATAAAAATTCTTATATTTTCAGACAAAACTGAAAAACTAAAAACCGTAACAACCAAGGATATTCAAGAAAAACCCTAACAACAAGGATATTCAAGAAATCAATACTAAGATGTTTTTCTTATAAACTTTATTTAATAAAATATTTTTTGCTTGTTTTTTGTCACTCTTAATATTTTAGCTACTCTCTTTTATAGATAGAAATACTTCAAGCTTCAATGATTTGAATGAAACAAATTTTGTTCCAATAGAAATAGTTAAAGTATCAAAATATAAATTTGTTGCAAACACAAATGCTGATAAGGGATCGTCCATAAATTACGTAACGCAAACTTTCACAATAAAAAAAACAAAAAGGATCATAAGTTTTCCCTTCCTTAGACTTAATTTAAATAAAAAATCAAAATAGCTTAATTTAAATAAAAAATTAAAAGAGCTTAATATCTCCTACTTTTGTTAGAATATATTTTGCGTTGCGTAATTTATGGACGATCCCTAAGTTGATTCATAGAATCCAATAGATAGAATCAGTTTACAAACAAACTCTTTACGACAAACCTTACAGCTCATAAATTTGTAAAAAATTAGGCACAACCATATCGTTGTTTTGTTAAAGCATATAGTTGTTCTAGTCTATGCAATTTTCAAGTCATAGCACAAAGTGTTGAGTGTTAACTCACAAATTTAAAACTAAACTTAAAAACTATTTATTTAACGATTGATAATTGTTTACCAACTATTTATAAGTTTTGATATAAATAATAATAATATGTTTATAGTTGTTTGTTATAACTGTTTGACTAATTTTAAATCTTTGATTGAAGATCTTATAAATATTCTTATTTACAATTTACTATATTTTGCCACAAGTCTCTTTAAGAGCCTATTACAATTGGTCTAAAAAAACTTTATTTGTCAAAAGTAAGAAATTTTTGTTTAGTTATTCTAAAATTAATTTCCACAGAAATAACTTTTTTTTTTATAGAAACAAATTCATATTTTTGAGAAAAAAAGTTTAAAGGAAACAGCTACCTTGTGGACATGCGTTGTCCGGCGGACTTCTTACAGACGTCTGGGCGTCCGTGAGTCCTCCAACTGGCACTACCCGAACAACGTGTGCCCACTGGGTAAAGACAATAAAAATCAAAAGGTTTACTGCACTTAAAAAAATTGTTTTCAATTGTTTGAATAAAGATTTTCGATTAAACTGGATAAAGTTAAGAACAACAAGAAACACTCAGAAGTTTATTTGCTTGTTTATGAATAATTTATAGAATAAATAATATCAGCTTTAAATATATGCAAATACTCAAGTATATAAAAAATATAATAATCATTAAAAAGAATAAAAGTTTCAATTTTTAATGAAAAAATCTTAAGGTGGAGTTTTTGTCACCCGCCCTTCCCGCCACGGGGTACTTATAAGATTTTCTAGTTTCTTTTTTAAATTCGCGAGCAATTTAAATATTATTTAGATGCAAACTTAAATAATTTCTCATTAAATATGCGCCTAATATGATCTCTTGCCAAAATTTTGACAATTAAAAAAAAAATCATAATTTTGTCAGTGCTTTTTTCTAAAACTATCGAATAAGTTAGTAGTTTCATATTGAAAATAAAAGTTAAAAATTGGAAAGTTCGTTTCCATGCCTAAGGCGAATTATTTTGACAAAAAAAACTTTATTATAAATAATAAAACTGTTTGTTTTAGATCGAAGCCTAAAATTTTGTAGCTCTTTCCTTCCCCCCCCCCCCTCCTCTTATCGGTTGTATGTGAACTTCATTTTTAGACTGTAACTTTTTGAGCAATTTTCTGAGAAAAACAGGCAAAAGTAATACCCTTCAATCACGCTCAATTTTTTATACTATAATGCTGATTGGGTAAAAAAAACAACCTGTAAATTTCTTTTTTTTTTCAAAATATTTGTAATTCCTGAGTTATGGTGGTCAAACTTTTGACCTTTTAATACTGGAAAGTCATTATAGGAATATTGTGATTTTTAACCTAAATTTAAAAGCAACGAGACAACATTATCTTTAGTTTCTTTTTATATTTAGATAGTATATGTAGAACTTTCAAAAGAATTCCAAAAAACGGGGGAAAATCCTTTCTTACCCTAAAAATCATAAGCTGAAATCACACATTTTTAAATTTGGAGCCTACGTTAATAACATTTATTTTAAAACTTAAAAGGTTCCCGCAGGTTAACTTATTGTTTTTGAAAAGGGTTTCTCATTGTTATTTTAATGGTTTAAACAAATAGTGCGGGTACTGCTTACAAAAATGCCTATGAGTTATCAAACTGTTATAAAAATGTTTAAAGTAGCGTTCAAAAATCAGCCATTAGGAGAAATGGGAAAGGCCCAAGATTTAATGAATGTATTTTCTGATACTCCATAATACTATTCTTAGAACTCAAAAAAATAACTTGGGGAGTAATATCACGTTGCTGAAATAATTCCACTTCAAAAAGTTAAATTTTTTGTTTATTAAAAATAAACAGCGAAATTACATGTCATTGTTTGAGTCAGTGACGTAGATAAGTTTTTTTTTTATGCTTTAGAAAATACATTTTCAAGTATTATGCAAACTCCAACTTAAGTATGTTCATGCTTATGTCAAATAAGATTAATTGATGTGAGCAACGTAACAAACTTTTGGTTTTTGCCTCGTAACAATTTTTTTAATAAGCTTTTCTTTTAGACGATTGATTTTTTTGTAGAACTAGTTCATACATAAAAAATCAAATTTATTAAATTTACCAAAATATAATTTGTGATTTATTAATTACCAAAATATAAACTTGTGAGACTATTTAAAGTAAAGTTATAAATTTGGTCATGGTACTCCTATCATTGGGTACCTTGTAATAAACTACAAACATCATTAAAATAAGTAAATAAAACGTAAAGAAAAGACGTAAGAAACGTAAAGAAAACGTAAAGAAAAGTTTTTTACTTGAAAGATATTAAAAATTAAAATCCAAATAATGCGTTCAATGGTCCTAATAAAAATTCAGAAATCTAGATAATCCTAATAAATAATAAATTATTCCTATAGATCCTTATAATTTATTTCACAATTCAGAAATCCAGATAATACATCCTTATAAATGTCATTCTTAAGCATCAATAAATAATTGGATTCTCAGGTTTTACATTTACATAACTCTCTTGAAAAATGACTGAAAATATTTAAAAAAATGGTTTTTAAAATTGTTTATGACACAATGGAACACTATTCTACAGTTTTAGGTACCGTCACAAATGCTGTATTCAGGTAGCCCAAAATTGCTAATAGAAAACAATCGTTTTATGTTTAGTATCAAGTTATTTTTTCAATATTTTTTTCATGAAGTAAAGAGCCTACGGATTGTAGTTTACAAAATAATGTTGTTTACCGATTGACACATTGATTAACATAAACTTAAAACTTAGCAACTTTTTAAAAGCATATATATTACTTTGTCATCAAAAAAACACCAAACTCGACCCCTCGCAGGTCTAATGATATCAAATGTAACTTTTTAGTCAAAACATGGCTCTAGAAGTAACTGCTTCATCATGAAAGTGTTTGACACAACTCTAAGATGCCTCTACAATTATATATGTTTCATGGTGCCCCATGTGTCATGGTGCCTCACTTTCTCCTAATTCGTTTTTAATTTAGTTTATTTCACCGTTTAAGAATATATAAAAATACAAAAAAATAGAAAATTTATACTAATGGCTAGAGCAAGAAGAAGATATAAATTAGCTTTATCACAGAGGCCTATTATTAACGCTTCTTGGAGCCTGGAAACAAAAATACATTTAAAAGATCACCCCAGCTACCCCAGAGGTGAGTGCAATGTATTAATAAAATTTTTTTTTCTTATCTTATAATAAATTTAAATTGATTGAAAGGTCTAAAGTTTCATTTAATAATCTTTTAATGTTCGAAAGCTACCACGAAAGTGTTCGAAAGTTACCACGAAAATGTTTAGTGTTCAAAACGTTTTCATTCATCCCAAAATGAGGGGGGTTTAAATTCTCCATGGTCACCACATTCGATCACTAAATGGTTATTAGATCAAATTTAAAACCTCTCGATGAAATTAAATTTAGTATAAGGTAGTAAAAAATATTTTAACTACTCATTGTCCTTACATTTGGGGTATGAGTGTGTGTGTGTGATCTTTTCTGGCTATTTTGGTTCTCAGAATCCAATTACCACAATTTTTTGCAAAATATTCTCATTTGACACTAGTATGAATAAAAAAGAAATGTTTATTACGGGCAACATATTTTTTGGTCTAATAAAAACAGGGTTCCAAAAAAAAAAAAAGGTCAAAAGGTCATTCTCTGATAACATAGGAAAATTTAGAAAAATAGGGGCGCCAATCAGGGTTGCTGTCCCAGACGGCGTGAAGGCTCTCGCCACCCCTGATCCTTGTGTATTGTTTATTTTTATACATTGCTGCTTGAAAATTGTTTTAACTATTTTTTTTAACTCTTATTTCTACAAGCTTGTAGTCTCCGTGTTGTTTTAAATAAAATGGTGGTAGAATTTCATAAATGATTTTTTGACAGTTAGATGACTCATAAGTATTTTTGTAAGCAATACCCACTCAATTTTTTTAAACCAAAAAAAAAAACAATGAGATACCCTTTCCAAAAATAATCAGATACCCGCGAGAGCCTTTTAAGTTTTGAAATGTTATCAAAGCAGGCCCCAAATTCAAAATTTTGTGATTTCAGCTATTGATTTTTAGACTAAAAAAGGATTTTCCTCGGTTTTTTGAATTTGTTTTTGAAAGTTTTATATATACTAATTTAATATTAATAGAAACTTAGGATACAATTGTCTCAATTATGATTTTTATTTTTTTTATAAGTGTTAAAAGGTCAAAAGTTTGACCGACCATAACTCATGAACTAAAAATATTTAAAAAAAAATTACAGGGTTCTGTTTACTTTATCAGCATTACTATATAAAAAATTGAGCGTGATTGAAGGATATCACTTTTGAGAATTATCTGGTTTTGTCAGAAAATGTCTTTAAATTCTTAATTTTCATTATTCGATATCGTAAAAAGTAATCGAAAAGTACAGTATCCATTAATATTCATTAAGAATAAGTAAATTTAATTCATTTTGATATTGACTTGACTTGAATTTTTTCAATAATGAAAACTTTTAAGAAAGTTAAATTTTTTGAAAACGAAATTTTTTATCAATAGAATGAGAAAATAAAAAACGAGTTTTAGTCAAACAAAAAACGTATTACGGAGATTTTTTACTTATTTAAATTCTGGTTTAGTATGAGATTTTTACTCCCACATTTTTTACGGCACTCTGGAGTTTCCATACATCAACTCAGAGTTTTGGTTTGTACAAGCAGTCTAACCAAGAATATAACTTAACCAATTAATTCAAAAATCAAGTTTAAAACATAAATGTATATGTGGGGAAGTAAATTACGAGAGGTGCAAACAAAGATGGGGACAATATAATAATAATAAATTATAATTAAAGATGGACAATATAATATAAAGGGGGGACAATATAATATAAAGAGAACTAAAAAAAAACGGATTTGGGATACAAAGATGTTTGTTAGGACTTAGGATTAAATGAGGAGCCTATTTATAAAATGCGCTAGTCCGCGTAAATAAATTTTGAGATATGGGAGGAACTCAAAACTGACCCACTCATATTTTGCGCTTAAAAAGTTTTTAAATTTACTTCAGTGTAAGGATACAAATAGATGATGTTCATAGAAATAAACGCAATTTTATGGAATCTTAAAATAAACCAGATTAAATTATTGGCTTAGCTTAATTTGATAATGTGAGATGGATTTAGATTATTTTAAATTAATTTAGTTGACAAAAAACTATATATTTCTATACATTTTTTTGTCAACTAATATATATATATATATATATATATATATATATATATATATATATATATATATATATATATATATATATATATATATATAATATAGCAGGGATGTCCCTAGGGGGGACAACCGGGGGAGCCTCCTTTGGGGGAGCCACGGCAAATTTATTTTTTCTTTAGCGGTCTTTATAACTTTATAAAATATCCTTACCGTTTACCGCCCAACATTTTCAGTCATTAACTTTAATAAATATTTCAGGTTGTGTACGTACACAAAGTCCGTAGGTAACGAGAAAAAGTTTATTTTTTACTTTGTAGTACATTTTAAAAACATTTAAAAAACTTTTTAAAAATTTCTTTAAATACATTTATAAACTTTTTATCTATTTTTTTTATTTGCACTAAACTAAAACTGTTTTGCGAAGTTTTTTTAACGGTTTCTTTTGTTTACGCTAAAGTCAAGTTTATTTGGCGTTGTTCGTTTTAACTACTTTTTTTAATAATTTCGATTATGAAAGCTGAACTCGTGTTTGTTTTTTGCAAACAATAACATGAATAAATTGAAAAAAAAGTTAATATACCTGTTGAAATAAAATGTCTAGTGCTAAAAAACTAGGCATGGACTCAGAAGCTTCTGGTGAAACTGTTTTAATTAAAAAAGTGGCAAAGTTAACACATTTTTTTCTTTTTCCATCAAACATTGTGTGTGATGAAAATTCCTTAAAAACATCAAATGAGACCTCCACTCTGTCTCAATGTAACCAAGAGGAAGATATTGTGATTAACCCTCTGTTGTGTAGTTCAACTTCTTCAGCTAATTTTGCCACGGGTTCGTTAACTTCATTTTTGGACATTTTTAGCTAAAAATCTCAGGAAGCATCATATAATAACAAAGAGCTTAAAAGTAATATAAAGGGTATAATCTTTAAAACAGATGATAGTATCACAATTGCAACAGATGATGGTACAACAGTTACAATTTCGTTCAGAAGTGACACTCGCAGATTTTTTTTTTTCAGTTTTTAATTTTTAATTTCAGGTGCCCCAAGAAGTCTTTACGAACTTTTTATCTCACATCAAGGAGATGGCTTTTAAACTCTCCAGAAACTGGTTCAGCTTATTATCTTCCTTATCATCTGTTTAATCCAACTCCAAAATATCATTTTAGGAAAAAAGTTTTCAACAACTGGAAAAAGTTCACAAGCAAGCCTAAATGCATAAAAACGAACAAGCTGTCGATTAAGGTGTTATCTAACAAGTTAACAATGAAGCAGGAAGGTGAACAAGCATTAATAAAAAAATAGTTTCAGTGATTGTGTACTTGGCGGACATAATATTGCATTCCGTGGAAGCTCATCAAAGCTGTACACTGAAAATAAAGGATACTTCCTTGGTCTTATCCAACTACTTTATCACTTTTAATGGAGCATTAACGGCGAACTAAAGATGGAGAAAAACGTTTACAAATGCTAAGTGTCAATATTCAAAACGAGATCATTAACCTCATAGCTCTGCATCTAAAAGCAGCTATTGTGATCAAGGCAAAGTTTAAAAAATACTTTTTAGTTATTATAGGTTGCACTTCAAACCTTAGTTGCAATGGAAAAACTTTTCTAGCCATTTGCTATGTTTATGAAGAAAATGAAGCTATAGTCATCGTCCAAGGAAGATTTATTGAATATGCTGTAAAGAATTGACTTGTGAAGCTCATTCATACTTTCTAAAGAAAATAAAGAACTTTATCTCATAAATTTAAAAAATATTATGTTCAAGTATATAAAACGATAATTGCTGTCCAAATTTTTAAAAAAAATTTTGAAGTTCTTATTTTCTCTACAAAAGAACGAAACTGCAACGTAATGGTTTTTTTGTTATTAAATTGTTTATTGAGCGATTCGTTTTATTATAAAAATCGCACGCACTGTATATTATAAAATCGCTGTATATTATAAAATTTTTATAGATGCATTGTAAAAGTTATTTTTTAAGATAATTTTAAAAGTTAATTTTAAAGATATTACTTAATTTTCATAGTTAATATAACTATATTAAATAATTTTTTAACATAGATTAAAAATTGTTAGATCTTACTTCAATTGTAAGTTTAATTGTAGTAGACAGATTTTACTTCCAATGTAAGTTTATTGTATATTACAGGGTTAGGCGGAAATATAAATTAAATTATGCGGAAATATAAACAAATTTATACGGAAATGTAAATCATATTAGGCGTAAATAAAAACTTTTTAAATATTAATATTTTCATACAATGTTATACATTTTTTATTGTGAATATAAGTATTTTCACATAATATTTGCGTTTAAGTCATATTTTATTTTATTTATTTAGTTTCTCAATATAATTTCATATTTTCTAATTTTAATTTATATTTGTGCATAAAAAAGTTTGTATTTCTCCATTTCCGTATTTCCAATAACAGTTGCAACTGGAATCTTCTCTTTGATAAACTTTACTTTGATTAAAACCTACCTCTCCAAAAAGTTAACACTGTATCTTATTTATATCACAATAGTAGTGCAACTGTATCTTACCTTGGCTCCAATTCAATTTCATTTGCTCTTAAGCAAGGTGTGAGGCAAGGATCGATTTTTTCGTCCACTTGTATAACATACACACCAAAAAATTACTGTAAACTGTAAAAAATGATAGTTTTGTCGGTACTTCTATACATGGAAACTTCACAGGTTTTGTAGCTTATGCTAACAACATCATTCTGCTAAGCTCTACTCTATCTGGTCTTGAAAAGCTTATAAAAATGTGTAATGTTTACAGTAACTTAAACGACGTAAACTCAATGCGGTCAACATATATATATATATATACCGATTTTTATGATTACGGAACCGATTTTAAATTTTGGTTCTCGTTTTTTTAATTCTTTTTTAGGCAGCATGAGGCAGACGTAGTTTTGTGGAGTTTCTTTCTAGAAACATAAACGCATAAATACTTCTTTGAAAGAAGAAAAGCTTGAAAGAAGAAAGTCTTGATTTTTTAAAGATTATTATGTATGGTTACTTAACTTTTTTATGGAATATTTTGCTCCTGAATATTAGGTTGATGTTCACTTTTTTTATTTTTAAAAATAGCTTTCCTCGTGTATTTTCTAAGCACATACCAAATTTCAACAAAAAAGAAATATAAGAAAATAGTTTAACTAGTGTTATACCAAGTATACCACTTTTTTCAGGTAGCCCTAGGCAAACGGTTTTTTGTGGTGGTTCTTTTTAGAAACATATATAAACCTAGACTATTTTTGAAAAGAAGAAAAGTTAGGCTTGATTTTAATATAACTATTGTGTATTGCTACCATACTTTTCTATGGATTATTTTTGCTGAGAATTTTGCATAAAAATTTGGTGGATGTTGTCACATAGATTTGTAGTCGAAGAAATGTAGAGTCCACTTTTTTATTATAAAATAGTTTGCTTTATGCATTTTCTATGCACATGCCAAGTTTCAACGAAAAATAATTATAAGAAATTAGTGTTGGACTTTAGGTACCTAATTTCAGTTTTTCTGTAGTTTTTATTTCGGTAAGCGAAATCCGAGTGGGGCCGAAATCCGGATAAGGCGGCGATTAAAAAAAAAGTCTTATTTTGAATTATTTTAATTTATTATACTAGATTTAATTTAATATGGACAAGATCAATAAAAATGTTTTAGATGCACTAACAGATAGTAAGTTCAATTTTTTTATTCATAATATTAATATTGATAACTATTTTCAATTCCAAAAAATAATAATTAATGTAAAACCTTAATTGTTTTTTATGTAACATATAGAAAAAAAGATTTATGTTTAAGATTAAAACTGTTGGTATTCAATAGCAACAGTTTTAATATTTTAAAACACTAACATTTAATATTTTAAAAACACTAAGAAGTTTTTGTTAAGATTAAACTAATGAAGTATGTAATATAATTATTTATATATGGTTTATAATAGCCTACTTTGGGCTATATGTGGCTATATTTTGGGCTATATTTTGGCCTATACGTGGTTTATAATAGCCTATTATAATAATATAATTTTGACAAAGACATCACATATAAATAAGTATATTACATACTTCATTTGTTTAATCTTCACATAAAACTTTTTTTTACAGTTTAAAATATTTATAAGAATGTAACATTTTAATACGAGGGTGTTAGACCATAACGAAGACACCCACGATCGAAGATATACCACTAATATTTAAAAGTTGAATGGAAACAAATTGTAACATTTTTTGTGTATAAAGATTACAAATTTAATCTGAAAAACACTTTTTATGTTGAAAAATTATATTTTTTGGGGGTTACGATGGTGTTTCAAACCCCCTCTGGCCCCAAAGATACGCCTAATATAGCTAATAATAGCTAATAGGCTAATAAAAACTTGTATCCTACTCTTACATCTATCTTTGATACCAAGTTATAGGCATTTGGATAAGATTTAACAAAGTTGTAACAACTTTTATTTTTTTAATTAGGGGAAGAAAAATATTTGGCACCAGTTTCTTCAACAAATCCATCTAAAATATGCTACTAAAAACGTCATAACTTTTTTTTAATTGTTCGTTTTCGATAAATTTTTCACTTTTAAAATACTGTATTGAAGGGCTTTCTAATTTAATTCTAATTATCTAATGATATGTAACATTCAAGTATATGCTCAATTAAAAATTTTCAGTCCGCGTTAGGGTATATCGAAAAACATTTTTTTTTTGAAATTGAAATTGTAATAGAGCGGAAAAGTTGCATAATGCTATAAAAAGTAATTGTGCCATATTTTTATATATTTTTTTTATGTCTTCAGTTTGCGCTAGGCTATTATTTTTCTTACAAAAACACGTTTTCTGACCTTTTTTACAAAATAAAAATAACAAATTCTATGCATATACAAAAGTTTTAATAGAGTTTAAACATAACACAATGACTAAGTTAGAAATGGTTACAATTATTAAGAAAATATTTTAATGTCTTCAGTTTTTTTTTTTTTCAATTTTATTTGGGTGCCCCAAGAAGTCCTTACGGTCATATCACAGAGCACCGCGGATGAGCATTTAATTGGAAGTTCATGCTTACTTCCTAACCAGTGTCGCAAAACTTGCCCAGAGGTGGGGTTTGAACCACGGATCGTTTGTTTCTGAGACATGTGCGCTACCACAGCGCCACGGCCGCTAGAAGGCTAAATTTTTTCAAAAAAACACTGTTTCATGAGTTTCTGGCAAACAAGCTCTGCAGTCCATAATGTACAATTAAAGTTTTAATAGAGTGGAAAATGTTTTCTAAAAATGTTTAAAGTTTAGCTGTAATAAAACTTAACTAACTGATTCATTTGGATCAGGTCTCAAACTGTCTTTTTGTGTTGAATAAAAGCATTATTTTTCGCGATGTAAGTCTTGCACAAATGAAACCATCTCTACTAGCAAACCGCAAACTTGATCTGAAGCTTCTGTTACAAGTTAGATGCATCTTTCTACTCCTTGAGTATGGCATGGAAAATGCTTCACATCTGGAAGATAAACATTTGTTAATATTTCAATTAGATTTTCATCTGAAATGTGAGTGGTAATCGGAGGTTCATTTCGTTCACATTTTTCCCAATCAATTAGGTCTAGTCCTTTGCTTCAAAATTGATTTCTGGTATAGAGAAGTTTCGAACTTTGTTTCTTTTCATCGATCTTACTTTCATTATTTGTTGTATTGCCTCACATTTGGAATAGCTATTCCATTTAGCGTATCCAGAAAATATGCTTCATAGCTAGAAGCTAGAAGCATGTTTTCTGGATACGCAAAAGAAGCATTCCTTTATATAACTGGATTGATGACTCATTCCTTTATGTAACTGGATCAATGGATCATTCCTTTATATAAGTGGATCGATGACTTTTTATTTCACTACTGGTATACACGAATAAACTAATGGTTAGCCATAAATGTCTAGCACCTCCCATGCATGAGGGATTACATCTTATATTGAACCACATTTGGCAGTAAATTTTAATTACGAACTCAACTATTTTTTTCAGCTTATGTGACGGTTCGCTCTATCCAACATAATACCTCAATATTCTGTTTGCAGTGGTCACCCACCTGGCATGGTTAAGTTTTCCAGGATTTCGAATAGCCAAAGCGTTTGGGCAATAACCAGTAGGTTATTGCCCAAACGCTTTGGCTACATTAACATGTAGGTCCATCTAGATTTTGAATTAGATGCCATAATGGCAGTTCATTAGCATGTATTTGACAGATAAACCAGTGAACAGGTCTCTTTAGTTCTAATTCGAACAAAGCAATAATACCATTAAGAAATCCGGTATTGGCAACTATTCAGTCACAGCCCATGGCAACTAATTTGGATGGATGTATCAATGTTGCTTTGAGTTAAAAAAGTTGCCTTAATGCTGCATCCATGTCCTGATACAGTCTCTACATGCCTCAGATACATTGACCCTGGTTCTTGTTCTAAAAATAAATATTCTTCTATGATACAGAGAAGAGAATTTTCACAGAGTCAGAATCTTGAGATATAGAATAAAAATTCTGAATGCGGCTTGATGATATTGCTTAAGCTTGATGATATTGCTTAAGCTTTAATACCTTTAATAGCATAAAATAAGGGGTTTTTTACTTTGTTTTTTCTTGCTTATTTTCGCCGTAAACTTAAAGTAGTTTGAATATCGAGTCCTTCCATATACATAATCCTCATAAATCTCTGATCACTAAGAAAATCATGTTCTTTCTCTAATACCTTCTTTACTTTTTCACAGATGCATTTAGAAAAATCAAGGCATTTGCATGCTGCAATGGCAAATAAAGTATTTCTTTAATTTGTCTGTATGTTTCGTGTTGTTACCGGACTTCATAATATTTCTATACTTTTGATTGTAATCAAGAAACATTTTTACAATTCTTTTATCATACACAGTAGGTATTGATGCTTTTCCCCACAAATTTTCTATTTTGTGCGCCAAATTTACAGATATTTTTTACAAAGAAGGTTGTTTTCCACCACTTTTCACTCTCATTTTCTGCATTGAGAAAAGATGAGCATGTCATGTTTGTATGTTGGCAAGACATTTCCACATAAGTCTGCTGGTAAACCGAAGATAGGACTAGTAGACTTTTTCCTTGTTGTCACTTTGTAGTCACTGTTTTAATTATAGACATAAGTTGTAGTAAATAATGCTGATGGTGATGATAATAAATGACGTAATTAGTGACATTTTACATACTACAACGTCATTTAAAAATCACCGCTGTAGCCATTGGCATAGAATGTTTGGTTTATTACATTTTAATTACTTTTATTCCATTATCGTAACAGTGACGACAAGGGAAAGCATCAACAATGTAATTAAAAAAAAATTACTTTGCTTTAAATAAAAGTTGTATTTTTCGTAAAAACTCAGTCCTCTGGCGGCATCTGAAGACGAAAAATAAAACCCAAGCGCCAACGGAAGACATAAAAGAAATATATAAAAACATGGCAGAATTACAATTTCCAATTCAAAAAAAGTTGTTTTTCGATACACCATAGTCCACGTACCTATATATATATATATATATATATACAGTAGTGGAAAAATTAATAAATACTCTTTTATAAATAAACATTTAGAAAAATTATTTTTATTCACAGCAACTGATGTTAACTGATATTATTTATGAAGCTTTTTTTCAAATTTTCTCATGTTACTAACAATTTTGTAAAAAGTAGCCGGAAATTTACTGGAAAAAATAATAAATGCAGAAAATGGGTAATTTGATTGTATATTTGAAAAAATCAAGAAAGTTCAACGTTTATAAAACAAAATTTATTAAAAATAATTAAAAACTATTAAGAACGAAAACAAATTTTTCTTTTTTTCCGAAAAAGGTTTATCAACCACTTCATACAATATTTACAAATATTGCCTAATATTTTGTTGCATGTCCTTTATTTTTTTTAACTTCGATTAGTCTTTTGGGCATGCTTTTGACCAATTTATGGCATGCTAATAGTGGAGTAGCGTACCAAGATGTTTTCACAGCTTCCCACAGATCCCTTTTGTTTCGAGGCTTTGTTTTGCTACCTTATCCTTTACAATTTTCCATAAATTTTCTATTGGATTTAAATCTGGTGATTATGCTGGCCAGTCCAATTGTTTCATACCATTATTTTGGAACCATGTCTTTGTGATAGAAGCTGTTTGTTTTGGATCGTTATTTTGTTGAAATATCCAGAGCATCGATATGTTGTCCTCAGCATAAAGAAGCATTTTTTCTTCAAGTATATTACTATAAATATCAGCTGTCATTGTGTCTGTTATTAAATAGATAGGACCAATACTAGATGATGAGAAACATTCCCACATCATAATGCTCCCACCACCAAATTTAACTGTTTTTTTAGTGTAATGTGGGTCAAACTCTTTATTTAGTGGTCTTCGGACAAACTGCTCGCCATCGGATCTAAAGATACTAAATTTAGATTCATCTGTCCACAAAACTGTGCCTTATTTCTTATTTGTACATGCAGAATATTTAGGACAAAATTCTTTTATGGCTTTTGTATGTTGTTTTTTCAATAAAGGCACACTTCTAGGTGATCTTAAAAAAAAATTAGTTTCAACTAAACGTCCCTTAATTGTTTGTGCTGTTACATTTAACTCTAAGTTTTTTTTAATGGTGTTGCTGAAGATAAATGGATCTTATTAAGCTTCGCAAAAGATTAATTTATCTTTTCTGTAATTTGTTTTTCTTTTACAACCTCTACTTTCCACACATATTTTTGGTTTAAGAGCGTTTTGAACCATTCCAACAAAACGCCTAGTTATTCTTGAAATTTCTCTATAAAACTTTCCACTGCTTTTAAGCCGTTGACTTACAAAGATCTCAACTGAGGTGCAATGTGACTTTCTATTTATAATATCCTAAGTTAAAACTGTTGTATGAATTAACTTACTAATATACATACTAATATCACCATACCATATTTTTATATATTTAAAAAACTTACAGATTAAAAGTAAAATAAACTTCAGTTTTTTACTCTATTTGTAACTAATCAACTGATATTAATATAATATATTAGTAAACTGTATATATAATATAATATATTAGTAAACTGTATATATAATATAATATATTAGTAAACTGTATATATAATATAATATATTAGTAAACTGTATATATAATATAATATATTAGTAAACTGTATATATAATATAATGTATTAGTAAATTGTATATATAATATAATATATTAGTAAACTGTATATGTAATATAATATATTAGTAAACTGTATATATAATATAATATATTAGTAAACTGTATATATAATATAATATATTAGTAAACTGTATATATAATATAATATATTAGTAAACTGAATATATAATATAATATATTAGTAAACTGTATATATAATATAATATATTAGTAAACTGTATATATAATATAATATATTAGTAAACTGTAAATTATTAAGTGAACATATATAGAAAACTTATTAAACAGACTATGTTTCAAAATATAAAGTAAAATATTATTGAGTAGCGTAGGAAGGTCATATCAGTTTGAGAGGGAGTGACTAAAACAGCCAGGGTTAAAGATTTGAAGGGGAAGGGTGAGAGAAGTGACCCCCTTCTAAAATAAATATGGGGCAGGAAGCTATTACCCCCTCCAAATCCTCTTCCTACGAGGTTTAATAATAACCGGAGTCAAACACATACTACTGTGATCAAAAAGTAAGGTGAATTTTTAATTTAAACTTCCCGCCTTATTCGAATCGTCCAATCTTTTTTATTTTTAAGTTGGTAGGAATGTCATTAACATTTGCGCCAAATTACATGTCAAACTCATAATTATTTTTTTTTGTTTACGCTTGTTTCTGAAGTACCAAAAGTGCATTCGGCGATTTTCACGATGTCTAATTTTGTTGAGCAAGGAAGTGCTATTAAATTTTGTTTGCGGAATGATATTTCTGCTGCTGAAACAGATGTTGCAAAAGGCCTTCGGTGAAGAGACTATGTCTCAAAAAAATGTTTACAAATGGTACAAAGACTTCAAAGAAGGCCGAGAACGTGTTGATGACTTGGAACGCTCCGGACGACCATCGACTTCGATTGATGATCGCCACATCAACAAAATCAAAGAATTGGTGCTTGCAAATCGTCGGTTAACCATTCGAGACCTTGTTGACATGGTTGGAATATCATTTGGGTCGGTGCAAGCGATTTTGAAGGATCATTTGGGCCTCAGAAGAGGCCCAAATGATCCTTCTCAATTTCTTTGAAAAAGAGCGTCGCGTTAAAACGTGTGAAGCAATGCTTTCTGACTATCAAGACGTCTACAAACAAATTATTACTGGCGATGAGACTTGGGTCTACGCATACGACCCTCAAACAACCGACCAATCGAGTGAATACCGTAAAAAAGGCGAGCCGAGACCGAAGCAACCACGTCAAAGTCGCTCAAAAATCAAGGTCATGTTGACTGTTTTCTTTGATTATTGTGGTGTCGTGCACTACGAATTCCTTCCAACTGGCCAAACTGTCAACAAGGAATATTATTTAAGCGTTATGCGACGTTTGCGTGAAGCTATTCGCAAAAAGAGACCGGAATTATGGGCCAATAACTCTTGGATTTTGCTCCACGATAATGCGCCTTCGCACACAGCACTGGTTCTTCGTGAGTTTTTTGCCAAAAACTCTACCCATGTTGCTCCACAACAACCGTATTCGCCCGACTTAGCACCGTGTGACTTCTGGCTGTTCCCAAAGCTCAAGAGACCACTCCGGGGAAATCGTTTTGAGTCCATTGAAGAGATCCAACGTAAATCGGCACGCGCATTGAAGGCTATCCCTACCGAGGACTTTTCGGCATGCTTCGAAGACTGGAAAAAACGTTGGCAAAAGTGCATTGGGGCCGGGGGGGATTATTTTGAGAGGGACGATACAGATTTGGAAGAATAAATAAAGATTTTTCATTTTATAAAAAAATTCACCTTACTTTTTGATCACAGTAGTATTTGAAAAGTAAAAACAGTTGAAAATTAAAGAAAACAAAAAGATTAATCATTACTGTATTTATTATTTTTTCCATTAAATTTCCGGCTACTTTAAACAAAATTGTTAGTAACGTGAGAAAAATTGAAAAAAACTTCATAATTTTTAAAAAAACATATTATTTAACAATAAAGTTTATAAAAACATAAAAACTAATATTAGTTAACATCAATTGCTGTAAATAAAACGCATTTTTATAAATGTTTTGATAGTGTATTTATAATTTTTTCCACCGTTGTATATTACTAATACGAACGATATATATATATATATATGTGTGTGTGTGTATATATATATGTGTGTGTAAATATATATATATATATATATATATATATATATATATATATATATATATATATATATATATATATATATATATATATATATATATATATATATATATATATATATATATATATACAGTATTGTACAAAACATATCCAAGCAACATCGAACAATGCTAAAAAGTGCTCCTAATTTTACATGTCTTAAAAACGAAACGAACTATACTACCACAGCAAACAGTTCAGGAGTCTGGAGTCATAGCATGCCGAGACATGAGCAATCAGCTGACAGGTAACAGCACAAAGGCAGAATTTCATTGACAAGTTTGTTGCATTTTCTTAAGTCTGGTCCGTGTCAACGTCATGGAAGTTTTTTAATAATTTTTTAATAATTGAAGGAAGTATCCAGAAGTTTCCAGAATTTTCCAGAAGCATGCAGAAGCTTCCAGAAGTTTCCAAAAACATTCAGAAGCATCCATACGCATCCAGAAGCTTCCAGAAGCATCGAAAAGAAGCATCTAGAATCTTCCAGAACAGGTTCACACAGGTTCATTTTACTATATAAGAGACATGTAAATCGACTTGCAATTCAGTCAGTATATGGAAGTCAATCAGTCAGTATTATCAAGACAGTTTATCGAAGTGAGTTTTATCAAAGTGTTTTATCGAAGAACATCAATACAAGAAGTGAAATACAACAAGTGTTTCATTGCATCAATACAGTCCACATCCAACCAAGATGTTGTGTTCCACAGAGCATTATTGTATCATCACAAGGTAAATGTAACACGGTAAGCCTTGAGAAGCGTGATTATTTATCTTTATTATTTTTATGACTTCAAGTGCAAAAATGGCTCCCGACAGTCTTGGATTGGAACTAAGAAAGAAAATTATTGGCGATTACGTAAGTGGAATGTCACAAAAAAGTATTTGTAAGTGGAATGTCACAAAAAAGTATTTCGCGTGAAAAAATGGACCGTATCAAGACTATGTTCCAAATATCGTTTTTCGGGGAAGTTGGCAGCAGATAACAAAGATGGAAGTCCGCGTTCCACCACTTCTAGAGAGGATTCTATGATCGTCAGATCCGTCAAGAAGTATCCCTGGATATCATCAGTCGAGATACAAAAACAATTAGAGCTGCCTGTATCGGACCGAACAATCAGACGACCTGGATTCTTTGCAGGACGTCTTTTTCTCGACGCCCTGCAAAGAAACCGCTGATTTCACTAAAAAACCAGAAGAAAAGACTCCTGTTTGCTACATCTCATATTGACTGGAATGTGCAGAAATGGCGAACTGTCCTGTTCAGTGATGAATCGAAGTCCAACATCATTGGGAGCGATGGCATTTGCCGTGTACGTTGACCGGCCGGAAAACGCCTCGATTTACGTTACTGCCATAAGACCGTGAAGCATGGTGGAGGCAATGTAATGGTCTGGGGGTGTTTTTCTGCTAACGGTCTAGGTCCAATACATTGAAACGATGGAATAATGGACCATTTTATGAATAAAAATATCCTAAAAGATGTTATGTTACCTCATGCTGAATGGAATATGCCAATAAAATGGGTTTTTCAACAAGACACGAAACACACTGCAAAAGTAGTCAAGCAGTGGTTTCAAGACAACCACCTATCGGTGGTGGATTGGCCGCCTCAATCTCCGGATCTCAACCCTATCGAGAACCTGTGTGAGATCGTCCACCGCAGAATTAATCGTGAAGGTGTTCGTAATAAGGATCAAATGTTTGAACAAATCCAAAAGGCCTGGGCAGCGATTCCACAAAGTTTGATTGATCACCTGATCGAATCTATGCCTTGAAGATGCAAGGCTGTGATCGACAACAAAGGATTCGCCACGAAATATTGATAGCGAAATACAGCTTGGTCAACATTTTGTCGAGTTGCACTTGTTTTGTCCAGAAGAAAAACAACTTTTTTTAATACTTTTGATTAATTTATTAATTTTCGAGTACAAATAATGAACTTTGTGATGAATAAAACTTGAAGAACTTTGTCTCTAAACAATTACATAGTTATTTTTCTAAATTGAAAAAATGCAGCACTTTTATATAGAGAAACTAAATTAGCATTATTTGGTTGCACTCGTTTTGTCCGATACTGTATATTTATATATATATATATATATATATATATATATATATATATATATATATATATATATATATATATATATATATATATAACATAGCTAGATTATCATTATTTACCAGGACCAAAAATTATATTATGAGAATCATATTATAAGAATCATATTATAAATATCATAGTATGAGAATCTTTATAAAAAAACTCAAGCCAATGCTCTACAGGCTGAGAGAGCAAGTTTTTACATTTTGAAGGGCATTTAAATCCCAAAAAGCCAACACAAATAAAATACTCCATCTTCAGAGGGTAATTAACTAAGCCAAAAACATTTAATCTGAAAATTACCCAACTTCACTAGAGCGCTACTACAGTTTCACCCCTACTCCTTATTTTTCAGATCACAACATCATCGCAAATTTACATTTAACTATGCAATCTACGACATACTAGGCTTATTTACGCTACCGAACGATGAAAAAAGAAAAATGAGCATCCGTGGCGCAATGGTAGCGCACTTACCTCAGAAACAAAGGATCCGTGGTTCAAACCCCACTTCTGAGCAAGTTTTACGACAATCAAATGCTCATCCGCGGTGCTCTGTGATAAGACCGTGAGGACTTGTTGGGGCATCTAAATGAAATTAAAAAAACAAAAAACTTTTAATTTAGGTAGAATAAATATCTTTTAAGTGTCTCTTTGCCGAACAAACGGGACGCATTCAGCGAAAGATTTTATTGTCTAATTTGGCCTGAAGTTACACTACCGAACGATAAAAATAAAAAAACCTGAAAGAGTTTAATAACTTTTTAGCTGAATAAACGGGCCAGACTTAGCGTAAAATATTTTGAATAACGGGTGATGGGGAAGTTATCGGACAAACCCTAATTTCATTATTTGAGCATAATAATTAGTTTTTGTGGTTTTATGCGTAGGCATAAACGTTCTATAAAATATAAACTTTATTATTTGAAACACAATTATTTAAAATGAGGTTAAATGCAACTGAACGAGAATCTTTTCGAAAGCGACTAAAAATGTTTTTTGTAAATAAACCTAATATAAAAAAAAAAAAATCGCAAATCATTTTGAAAAGGAAGGATTTGCTCGAAGTACAATATATAATAACCTAAAAAGACTTGAAACTGTGCAATCGTTTTCTGATAGAAAGCACCCTGGTCGTCCGACATCCTGGACTAGAGAAAAGAAAGCCGAATTAACGAGACTTGTCAATAATCTAAAAGGGGTCAGTCAGAGAAAAATAGGTATTAAATTCGGTGTAAATCAATCGACAATTGGTCGTCAGTTAAAAAAAATGAATATTAAATATAGAAAACGTGAAAAGACTCCAAAATACACTATAAAACAACAAATAAAGGCAAAGAAAAGAAGCATGAAACTAGTTAACCAACTCTATAACACAAAATTGCTTCTAGTCATCGATGACGAAAAATACTTTTGTTTTGCAGGGGACAACATGCTTTCAAAATCTGGATACTACACAAACAACAAAAAAGACATGCCCAGAAAGTGTTCGTTTTATAGGAAAAGAGAAATTTCCAAAAAAATTATTAATGTGGATAGCCATATCTGACCGTGGTATGTCCGAGCCATTGTTTCGCACTTCCAAGGCTGTAGCGATCAATTCATCAATCTATATTAATAAATGTTTAGAAAAACGACTTCTTCTATTTATTCACAAGTATCATGGAGACTTTAACTATTTATTTTGGCCAGATTTAGCAAGTTCTCATTATTCTAAAGATTCTCTAAATTGGATGGACCAATATGTCTATTACGTTGATAAAGAATCCAATCCCCCAAATGTGCCTCAACCAATTGAAAATTTTAGGGGACATTTGGCACAGAAGGTTTACGAGGGAGATTGGCAAGCTTCAACAGAGCAAGTTTTGATTGATCGCATTAAACTAAAACTACAAGAAATTGATTTAAACTTTTTACAGTCGCATTTGAAACGCGTCAGAGCAAAATTGAGATCAATTGCAGATGGTGGTGTTTTTTCATATAAAAATTATTATATTTCTATTAAAAGATAAATGTTTTTTTAAAAAAAATATACTATTAGTTTGTTTTTTTATTTATAAATAAGTTATTGACGTTTTTATTTTGTCCGGTAACTTCCGCATCACCCGTTAACTTGGCTCAAATTTACGCTACCGAAAACAATCTTTTAAACCAATTATATGGATTTCCTAAACTTGACAGCCGCTTAAACGAGCAATTTACAATTGTATAATGCGCATGACACGGGGGTATAGCGCAATCTGTAAATTTGTTATAATTTATTTAATATCTCTATTTACACAAAGAGAAAAACAGAAAGCGCATAAAATTTTTTTTACATCTTCATAATAGAATAATCTATTGATTAAAATTATAATTGTTTAGGTTAAAAAGATGTTGATCGAGGCGCCTAACTTGACTTAATCTAAACCCGCCCCTGTATATATATATGTATATTTATATGTATATATATGGTTTATATAGAGCCCATGGCATTCAAAGCCCGCTATTCTCAGGTCATGAAATCTTGTATTTCATCACAAAAATTAGGTTCTCGTGACTTCGGAAGTGTCTTTAACAGTAACAATAAAAATCTGTTATTCTACCTCTCTTGTATGGCTCAGAAATTATCACCTCATCTAAAGACAAATCTGAATTGTTTACTAAGAACTCATCAAATCATCTCTTGATTCCACCTGTTGTGTTCTACTTGATAAAGCCGAAGAACAGGTTGATCTATTTCTTGACATTCTTATCACTCCAGCTTCTGTATCTAAAGTGATTTACTGCTTTGACTCTTTTACAGCTTGTGGTCCAGACGACATTCCTGTTATAGTTTTGCTGAAGTGTTCTCCCGGGCTGTTGTCTATACTTTCAGAACTATTTAACAACTGTTTATCAGAGTCTTGTTTTCCGGCATGCTGGAAAGTGGCATGTGTTATCCCTATTTTCAAAAACTCTGGAAAGCGATCTGACTTGTCTAACTACCGTCCCATTAGACTTCTTTTTTATTATAAGCAAGATTTTTAAATCTTTATTTAACAAACACTTAATCTCTCATCTTGAATTTAATTAATTACATTATGATCATCAATATGGATTTCAATTTCTCGTTCTGCAGCTAATTTGATAACATTATTAACCAATAGATTTTACTATGCATTAGATAGAGATTGAGAGGTTGAAGCAATTGCTCTTGACAAAAGCCTTGATAAAGTTTGACATGCTGATCTTCTCAATAAACTTTCTTCCTACGGTGTATCAGGTAACATATTTACGAATATTGAATCCTTCCTTTCCAACCTTAGTATAAAAGTTGTCCTTGATGTACAGCACTCTTCTTCATATCCTGTAACTTCAGGGAACCCTCAAGGTTCTATCCTTGGACCTATACTCTTTTTAATTTACATTAAAAATCTTCCAGATATTCTCACATCTGAGGTGGCATTGTTTGCTGATGGTACTACCATTTATCCTTATCTTGATAAGAAGTCAACACTCTTTGATTACTTGGAGGAAGCATTTGAGCTTGAAAAGGATCTCACTTCTGATACAGCATGGGGCTTACAGTAACTGGTGAACTTTAATTCAGATAAAACCCAATTTTTTTCAGCCAATCGTTATCGCAATAAACTAGATTATTCTATATTTATAAATGGTAATGTACTCGATGAATCATCTACCCTTCATCTTCTAGAATTAACTCATACTTCCAATCTTTTTTGGAAACCAAGTATCAAATTGATTGCAAAATTAGCATCTGCTAAAGTTGCATCTCTTTATCGTGCTTGCCACTTTCCTACTCCGGATTCTATTCTTTATCTCTATAAATTTCAAATCCGTCCAATTATGCCATACTGTTGCTTTATCTGGGGCGGATCTTCCAATGATGCACTCTCAATATTAGACAAGATGCAAAAACGCATTGTAAACATAGTTGGATCTGCTCTTGCAGCCAACCTACAAATATTATCACATTGACATAATGTTGCTTTTCTTTCTCTTTTCTATAAATGCTATAATGGGCACTGCTCTAAAGCATCTTTTGTGCCATCTACTAAAATTGATTTCGTGTTACTCGTCATTCAATTAAGTCTCATCCTTTTACTGTAACTGTTTTTAAGTGCTTCAAAAATTCTTATTTGTCTAGTTTTTTTCCTCGTACATCTGTTCTTTGGAATTCGCTTCCTTTACCTTGCTTTTCTGATTCATTTCATTTGCAATCTTTTAAGTTGTCTGTCTTATATTCACCTCTTTATAGAGGCGCCTCTTTATATCTGGCGCCCTGGGTGATTGCCAACCAGGCCCTACCCTAACGTCGCTACTGCTAATATCCATAAACAGGACCGCAAATGTCATTAATTAAATGACCTTTATTTGCAAATCGGCTAATAAGCCAAACTTTCATTAAACTAAGCTTCCTAAGAATTAGATTAGCTTCAGTATGTATAAAATACTATTTTTTAAACGTCCTTCTTGTTATATCATTTGATATCAAATCTCTAAAATATATTTACTGAGTTGTGTATGTTAGAGCAATGTCGGATTACGTAAAGCAAAAGTTTGTTATCAAGGCTTCGAATCTTTTATAGAACATTATTTGTGGATATTATTTAATAAAAGTTTATCACATTTCAGATAGGGCTTCCTATACCGGACTAACATTTAAATACCGGTTTCGGTAATAGATTTAATGAAAACCGATATACTGGTATTAGTACGGGTATTTACAAATACTCAAAAAAAACATTAATTAAAACCCAAAGCAACAAATAAACGACTTAAAAACTTTATTATTTAAGTTAAAATATATAAAATTAATTCATTTAAAAAAAAAAAAAAAATACAAAAAAATCATTTATTATTGAGATAATTTATTATTGAAATAATTTATTATTGAGGCTACCACGGGGAACGGTACACGTGGTGCCACGTGAACTGTCTTCCTCAAATATAGAAATTTCTTTTCGTATCTTTTTATTCAAATTGTTATTATTTCGATATGTTTTTGGTACTGTTTTCTTTTTATCTCATTATTTTTGGCCATGTCCAGCTACTCCTATAATGTCAAGCTCAAAGGTTCGTCTTCGCACATTATGGAATTTTCGTCATCATCTGTTTCGGATAGCAATCCAAAAAAGTTATGTTTCAGCTATGACGGATGAGAGCTGCTAGATAAGATGCACCATTAAGTTTACCAAAGCAGTTTTAGTTAGCCGATCAAATATATGATATCTGAACCAAAATTATTTTGCACAAAGTTACTAGCTAAATTTAAGTCAATCAGGTCTTTTTGAATGAAATTTTTTTATTTATAAAAACGCTCTAGCATAAAAAGTAAGCTGTTCCATCTGGTCTTATTATTTAACATTAATGACACTTCTTTACCATGTTCAGTTTTTACATTAACTTTAAAAATTTAATTTTTTGTCGGTGATCGTCTGAACAGCTTTACAACTTTTGGTTATCAATGGAGCCAAATTATTTGCAAGTTCATTTGAATTTGGTGAGCTCTTAAAATCCTTAATCCGTCTAAATCTAATCCGCCTTCGCTTTATAGTGCTCACCATTTTCTCTCCCCTGATTCCATTCGCTACCTCTACAAATCTCTTATTCGTCCCTGTATGGAATACTTTTGTCATATTTGGGCTGGTTCTTCTAATGATGCTCTTCCTCTTCTCGGCAAGGTCCAAAAACGCATTGTAAACGTAGTTGGACCCGGTCTATCTGCTAAGCTTGAGCCTCTTTCCCATCGTCGTAAAGTTGCATCTCTTTCTCTTATCTACAAATACTATCACCCAAATTTTAAAATCTGTTTTAAGAATGAGCATTAATATTCAAATAACAACTATTTTTTACAGAAGTCCACTCGTCAAACGTAAAACTAAATCGGTTCCCTTGCCGTTAAATTTCAGATAATTCATTTATTATCGAGTTTAGAATTTTAGTAGCATATTTCTTAACTATTTGGCGAATGGATTCGGATGATTCTGGCACGTCGAAACCTTGAGCCATCAGCAATTTTCTTAGCTCATTGGATGTAATAAAAACTCTAAATGGCGAGCCATTGTGGTTGTCATTTTAGCTAAAACATTTGGCAGTGTATCTTTGTCTTCGCTTTTCTTAAAATAAGTTAAAATTTTATTTCCGGGTCTAGCGAGCAAATCAGGTGTAGTGGAAACACCAGCAGTAGATCGTGAAATTAAAACTTCAACTGGATAACGTTTCAATGAATTTATTTGGTGAGAAGTCCATAAATGTGTATGGAGTCTACTAGATGAGCCACCACAGGTCTTAATTTCTCTAGCATTTTTTTTACATTTCGCTACGGCTCCAGACTTTTCGCACAAAAAGTAACAGGTGACTTTACTTTTAATAAAAAAAACTTTTTATCTAAGAAAGGCTTTTTTTATTTCAATAATCTAAGTTCTCTTCGATGATATTTTCTCACTTAGATATTTTAACTAAATATTAAAGGAGTTTAATATTTCAAAATATAAATGTAACTTATTTAATACTTTGCTAACTAAATATTAAAAAAGACTTTCTACATCAAGAAAATCTTTTTTTTATCCATTTTTTTAATCAAAGTGTTCTTTGATGATATTTTCGCGCTTATATCCTTATAATCTCCGTGTCTAAACACGCACGAAGTCTCATCATAGTCATAAGAATATATTTCTTGTGACTATGGTCTCATCGAACAATTTCTGTTCGATGAGAAAAATAACTGAAATACCGGTATATACCGGTATTGAGTGCTCGGTATCGGTATTGTATAACAGCTGGTAAACCAGGTAAACCAGGTAAACTGGTAAACTATTGGATGCCCTAATTTCAGAGCATGGCAAGAGCATATGTCAAGTAAAATTAGGATGCAAAGAAAATATCATCTGCACGGATGCACAGTGAAGCAATGGTGAAAAAGCGGCCAAAACTCAAAGTTTTGTAAAATAATAAACGTTTTTATTAAATTATTGTTCCAATTCAAAAACAAACTTAAAAAGTGGGTAATTAAAAACTTTTCAAGTTGTAGACTCCCCCCCCCCCCTCTCCTCCTCCCTTAAATTTTCAATGCAATTTTTAGATTCTAGAAGTTATTCTAAAAGTATTTTCTAAGTGAAAAAAATATTTACCTTATGCATTAATATGTAATCCCTGATTATATATACTGATGGTCCTGAGGTCCTGCACGTCAGGATCAAGGTTAGGACCAGAAAATGTCTTGGGTTCTTGAAAGCAATTGAAGAGACGACAGGGTCGCTTCTTATTAGTAAATAATGGAATTGGTTCTGCATCATATTAATTCTAGATATTTTGCATGTGTGATTGAGTTTTGCATTTCGTATGGCCTTATTTTGTGCTTCCTGATCCTCCTCTGAATGCGCTCCAATGGGAAGATCCAAATCAGCAATTAAAAATCCATGTTCCAGAACCGTATGAAGTATAGGTGGCATAATGTACCAAGGATAGGTTTCCACTATCAGCTCTGAAGTTTTATAAGAGTATGCTTTTATTTCAGAGAAAGATTCTGCTGGTAGAAATGCCCTCCTTGCAGTGTTTCCTGTAATAGTATTTCCAAATCCCTGCTTAGGAGTATCAACCACTAAGTTTAACACCTCTCTAAACTTTCTTTTGATTTCTTTTTTTCAAGATTTTACAGATAATTTATCTTCTGGAGATCGGGACTGGTATATTTTAATATCCATTTTATATCCCAAGTGTAGAATGAATTCAAAAATTCGTATCCAACAGTGCAGTGTGGATAATCCTAAAGCTATAGCTTGCTTATTGCAAACTTTTTCTTTAATTATATTCAGCTTGCTCATTTTACTGAAACACTTTTCCAGGCATGATGTGAACTCCCGAACTTTTTTTATAATACCATTGTCAAATGAGGTTGTGTTACATAATATTTCGGTTATTGAAGCTTGGGAACATGAAGAACCCAAATAACGAGCCACTCCAATTCTTTGAGAGGGGGGACAGTATTTTAAACATAATTGTTTTCAAAACTTAAAATAAAATTTAATTTTATCAATAGAATTCAAATTTCATAAAAAAATCTTTTGGCGTTCAGAAGTAATGACCACGTACAGTTTACAACCCCCTCATTGTTGGGGGAAAAATTTTTTACACAGATTTTTATTTTTTATACTTATGCCCATAAATCCATTTCGGGCAATTTGGGGCAGCATGTCCATGCAATCCTCAAAGAGAAAAAAATTATTTTAGTTGTATAAGTTTCTATCAGGGCATTTTTACAACATTTTATTTAACTTGCTTTCACGTCGGTTTGTTTGTTTGGTATCCGCGCAAAACAAACACTAGGTCAGCGGTAATAAGAAAAGAAATACGCTAAACTTTATTTAGCGTAAATAAAAGAAATCGTTAAGAAAAGTAATTAAAACAAACAAAAAACAACAAACTTTGTTTAGCGTAAATAAATCAAATCGCTGTTGGATAATAATAACAAAAAACGTTGTTGACCTGAAATTGATAGATTTTATACCATAAAAAACTAAGTAATGCTTTAATACTTTACTTATAAATAGTAATTAAAAATAATAATTAAAGTTTTTATAATAAATAAGTAAAAAAAAATATCCTATCAACGTAGAAATATAAAAAAGAAAGCTAAATATAAAAAAGAAAGCTGGAAACTGAAGTTGATCGAGTAGCTTGTCTTGCTCGAGAAAGGAAAGGAAATTTCGAACTAGAGCAAATGAATCAGCTGAACAACGAGCATCTCGGAAAAAAAACGAAGAGAACGATATGTTAAGGCAATGGCGGCTGAAACAGAAGAAGGTAGAGGCAGACGTATTGCTAAACGAAAAGAATACCGAAAACGAGCGTTGTAGTGACAAACGTTTAAACGATGTCTCCTCTTTATCTAATGAAATTAACCATCCTATCAACAAAAAAAAGATAATATTGTTATTGAAAAGTTCAAAACAGTTAATATATAAAATGCATGAATTCATTTGCTTTGCATCGATAAATATGATTAATATATGTTTGTTAAATAAAATTGTGTGTTTAATGAATTTTTGTTATTACTTTCATTCACTACTACTCAATATGCTCCAGTCCACTCCCTATCGGTCCATGGAATTTATAAATAGTACTACTATTTATAAATTCCATGGACCGATAGTAGTTATAACTCAAACGAAAGAAACCAACGCCCTGGTTTCTGTCATAAAACATATTTTTAATTTTATACTTATTTATGTTTCAAGTGAAATGAATGAAAAAAAAAAGAAAGAGGAAACATGGAAATACAAAACTGGTGCTAAAAAAAAAAGCTAAAAAACGACAACATTGAAAACGACAACATGAATTGAAAGCAGCTGGTAATGATCCAAAGTAGTTAAAGTTAACGGCAGGTCTCTCGTCAATGCAAGTGTCATCAATACAGAGAAAAGCTGGGACATGCTTTAAAGCAGCAGAGAATGTAGAATTAACGTCAACATCCATTGTAAATATCACAAGTAAGCTATTATTGAAACAGAGCCAATAACAGAGACCAATCATCTGTACAAGAAACAAGATATCATAATTGAGGCAGATAAAGGAGCAGAACAATACTGCTGAAACTGAGAGGGTGACTGTAGAAATGGGTAATTATGAAGCCCCTGTAACTGCAGCGGCGGAACAAATTCAAGCAGAAAAGATTATTCAGAAGCAACCAGACAGCATTGTAAATATCAATGAAAATGATTCAGCTAAATTTCTAGAGATGAAAAATGCAAAGATAATTGATGAAAAGCAATTTATTGTATTAGGGCCAAATGAGCCAACAAAACATTCAAGGTTATCTAAATATTACATAAAATCAGTTTAAGTTAATGACATTGAAAGTGTGCAGAAAAGGTCATGGCTAACCTACTCTCTATCACTAGATAAAATTTTTTGGATTGTTTGCTTATGCTTTGGATCAAGACAGGACACAAATTCTTTACGTGATGGGTTTGATAATAGGTCAAACTTAAGTCAAATCATAACAAAGCATTGCACCCTGAAAAACCATCGAAATGCTGCTGAAGCTATGGTTTATGCATTATCAGACTCAACAATTGATAAAATATTAAATATTGAAACCATGAGACATCTGAACAAAAAACGTAAAGAAAACTGAGAAACTTATCTCAATACTTAATACGAGTTATTGATGCTATTCAATATTTGATCGCAGAGAGCATTTCTTTACGTGGAAATGAGTAAGCCAACTTTTACGGGTGCGGGTAAATATCTAAATTTATTAAATTTACTCAGTCAGTATGATGAGGTGCTGAATGAAAAACTTTCAAATATTCGCAGTACTCAAAAACAATTTGCTGGAAGGGGTACTAGAATTACGTTTCTTTCTAATTATACACAAAACAAGCTAATTCATACTATGACACAGATAGTCAGGAAAAATATTTCAGAAGAGGTAAATAATTCAGTATTCTTTTCACTATCAGCTGATGGCACCATTGATAAAACATTTTGTGAGCAAACTTCTATTGCATTACGTTATGTTATGCTTGCTGCAGAAGAGGCCGT
>NC_088933.1:36932500-36957500 GCF_038396675.1 Hydra vulgaris
TCGAACAGCTAGTTTCAATCGCACAAATGTAGATACTTTCTTCAAAAACCTTGACAGTGTGCAGAAGCGCTATAACTTTTCTGCTGATTGCATTTACAATATTGATGAAACAGGTCTGACAACTGTTCATAAGCCAGTGAAAGTGATTGCTGGTAAAGGAGTAAAGCAAGTAGGACAGGTAACTTCTGCTGAAAGGGGAAACCTAGTTACAATGGTGGGTTGCTTTAATGCCCTCGGAAATTTTATTCCTTCGTTTTTGATATTTCCTCGTGTCCACTTTCGTAGCCATATGCTTAAAGGTGCACCAACAGGTACAAAAGGTGATGCTAATCCTAGTGGATGGATAAATACAGAAATTTGTTTGAAATGGTTTGATCATTTTGTGGAGTATGGACATCCTAGCAAGGATCATCCATTTCTTCTAATAATGGACAACCACAAAACTCATATATCGATTGAACTGATGGATAAAGCTAAGGAAAGCAATGTTGTGCTCTTGACATTGCCACCCCATTGCAGCCACAAACTGCAACCACTTGACAGATCAGTATTTGGGCCATTTAACAATTTAACAAGAAGTTTAACAATTCAGCATGTGGTTCATGGTTAAAGGCACATTCAAATACTCCTATGACAATATATGAAATTTCCGAAAATTTAGGAATAGCTTATACGAGAGTCTTTACTTCTTAAAACATTCAAAATGGTTTTATAGTAGCTGGCATTTTCCCGTACGATCCATATGTTTTCAGTGATATCGACTTTTTATGTTCTTATGTATCTGATCGACCAATTCCAGCAAATGACAATTCCGACAAACAAACAATCCCCACATCACTGTGTATTGTATCTGAAGTTATTAATGAAAAGAAACAGCAAATCAGCACTTCTGCTTACCATTGGACAGCAGAAGATATAAGGCCATTTCCAAAAGCGGGTGAAAGAGTGGCAAAGAGAAAAAGTGCAAAAAGAAAATGTTCTAGGTCTCTGGTATTGACTGACACACCAACAAGAAATGAACTAGTTGAAAGTTTATCAGAATGTAAAAGAAAAAAAGAAGATAAAGATAAGAAAAAGAAAAAAAGTTACCCCCTCAGACATCAACGTAATTTTGACTCAATTTAAACATCAAGCAACCTGCTGAACAAAGTTACAAATGTAATTAGAATGGTATTTTGATTTTGTTAAACATAAATAAATTTTGTGTATTGTTATGTTTTATAAGGAGTAGAATAAACAATAAAATAATGCTTAAAATTATTTGTTTCTATTTTTGTCCCATTTCACCCCAACCATTGTGCCATTTCACCCCAACATGGGGTGACATGGGACAAACAGTGTCACTTTAAAAAACCAAGCCCTTGAACTTAATTTGATGGTTAAATAATGGGTTTTGCAATAATTTAACATGACAATTCATTGGACTATAGCTATTTGTATGGTTTTTGTGGAAAATTTAAAGCGCAGCACGCAAGCAAATTTTTTTGTCCCATCTCACCCCGTTCTCCCCTATATATGAATACATATATGTATATATATATATATATATATATATATATATATATATATATATATATATATGTAAATATGATTACATACATACATATATATATATATATATATATATATATATATATATATATATATATATATATATATATATATATATATATATATATATATATATATATATATATATATATATATATATAATAATAATAATAATAATAATAAAAGAATCTAAATTATATTAAGTGCCGCCACAAATAATGAATTCTCGTTTAAAAATTACAAAGCTCGCTACAAACCTAAGTAACAACTAAAAATAACTATATTACTCTAGCATATATATCTGACTGGGATGTAGCTATAATGTTTAAACTCAAGAATATTTCATGGTATTTCACGGTTAACATCTTTAAATTAACATCTATTTTTAATAGGTTATTTTTAAATATAGAGTGTTTTCAAAACATTTGTTAAAAAATTCGAAAAATTGAGGTTCAAGATATTGAGAGAATTTTAGCCCAAAGGAGTACGCAATGTCTAAAGGATCGCACACTGGTCTCAAAAACTTGATTTTTGGCAAAAATTAAATAAAAAATCTGTAATTTTTGTTATTTTTATTATTTTTAAACGCGTCATTGACCAGGCAACTCAAAAATATATAGGTTTCATATTTTTTCTTGAAAGAAAAGTCAATAACAGTATCCAAGAGCGACTAAAAACCGATGAATAATTTTTTGCAAAAATAAACATTTTTTATTTCTGTATAGATTTAAAACTATTTTTTTAAAATAAATTTTATAGTATAGAGTTTAATTCGAAATAATAATAATTTTTTATTGTATATTTGCATAAGTTATTTATGTTTGAAACTAGCATAAAATAAAAGTTTTTTCTTCAATTTTAACTTCTTCCTAAAACTAAAGTCCGCATGCATAGACTTGATATGATTTTATTAAATCCTAATATGCATATATTATTCAAAAAAAAAAAAAATCAGCTGCAGATATTATTTAAACCAACTTTAAAGCTCCCAAAATATACCTATTTTATTTCATCAAAAATATTATTGTCACTATTTTTGTTTTATATCTATAAACATGTGTTCAAAAATATTTTTTTTTTCTTTATACACTCGTACTTGCTACCTAAATTGTTAAAAATAGTTCAAATATTCATTTTTATTTTATTTTTCTAAAATATTCCATATATTTAACTAGATTAAAATATTTTAAAAAAATCATATTTTGGTAAATTTAAAACCCATGTAAAATGCAAAGTCCACTATTAAAACATTATATTTATTATTTTGAACATCTATTATCGCTTAATAATTCCTAAAAAAATCAGCTGCAGAGAATTAGTATAAAGGAACTAACATTCATTGCAAACGATAGCGTATTGGCACTATATTTGTGTTGTTTTTATACCACATTTTTAAACATATCTTTGTTATTCCGTATTGTTCATATACTTTTTATTTTATGGATTTTTACTTAATGTATCGACTTATAAATCTTTAGATTGATTAATAAATTGAAAATTAGAATAGTCGCTTTTCATGAAAAAATAAATACCCAATATATGACAAATTTTAGAAATTTTCGCTTGTGATTTTTATTATTTATTATTCAAAAATATTGATGAAAAACTTGTGAAAAATAAACGGAAATCATCACCTACAATTTTTAACTATAATATTAAGTTTTGGCTTAAAATTAATTTTTTTTTAATTAGGGAGCGAGGGGGCGTTGCTTTTTACCCCACCCCATCCCTCGCTATGCAGCCTATTTAAACAGCCTATTTATATATATTTATAGTTTATCGTTGAAAATATTAAATTGAAAATTATTCGGTTGAGGTTGACAAAAAACCATACTTGCACCTTGCTTGTTAAGCACTTTTAGTAGTCTGGTAACGCAAGGATTCAGGAGCGAATCCAGGTTGTAGCAAGTGTAGCAAATGCTACACTCAGTTTTTTTTCTCTTTTTTACATACATTTTTTTTTTTTTCATGTAAAAGAGAAAAATAATTTAAATATGCAGGTTACAAGTAATCAAAATGCGGCGCTACAAAATTTTATTCAAAACTGTATCTGAGCCAAGATGACTATGTTACGGAAATATTTCATTCGGAAAAATTAAATGCTTCACTGAAAAACCTATGTTTTTATCGGGTTTATGCCCATAAATTTTTGTAAGAATGTCAAACATTTCGGAGCGTATAAATTTAAATTGAACTGGGAGTTAAATAAAATGGCAAATCGACTGTAGCAACTGTAGCAAAAGTCATATTTTAAAACAACTCTATACATACCCCCAATAATTTTTTACATATTCAGGGTATTTAGCTTCATTCTTTTTATTAATAAGGAGGTCTTACGTAGTGACCAAAGGTCATCATGCGAGAACCTGTAGTAAAAATAAAATTGTGTAGCAAAGACAGAAATTCTGTAAAATATCCACTCTCTGTTAATATAACTTTTTTTTTAATAAAGTGGGTAGCAAACATTAAAGGACGAGGTTTTATAATTATAAAGACTAAATTAAATAGTACCGTCTGTTGGTTTATTTATTTAACCTTTTATGAAAATAGCGAAATTTGTTTATGTTTATGAAAAATGGTGTTTATTGCTGTTCTACGAGTTATTTATCATTGATTATCATTGGTTTTTAAGTCAAACGATTTAAAAACGTTTTAAAAAATTTATAGATTTCCCAGAGACAAAGAGAAGAAAACACGTTGGATAGAGCGTTTACCTAATGCGAGTTTTAAAACGTCTAGCAACACTTTATTATATGATCTGATAGACAGCAAAACTACAAAAAGGTTTAACTAAAATGATCAATTTTCATCTCAGATCGATTTTTAGTTCATTCTAAAATTGCAAGAAACCTTATACTACTCTTTTTTAATTTGGAAATTTCTACTAGGAAATTACTACTATTATTCTCTGTGACAAGGTGCATGTTACAAAAATGTTATTGTATCAGGAAGTTGCTGTTTTTGGAAAACCAATGATATAAATTCTCTTTCGAAAATAATTATAATATAGATATAAATCAATGTAATAAACGTCATTCCATGTTATTGACGCATTTCCGATCAAGATGGAAAGACTAGTTTTGAAAGAATCTGTATGAATATCATAAATCTTCCAAAGTTAAAGGCTCAGCTCTAATTAAAAATTATGATACAGATTTATTAGACGATTCCCATAGGAATTGTCTAATAAAACTGCATCAAAGGAACTTTCTACTGCTTTTTTTTTAGCTTCTACTAGGAACTATTGTTCCCTTTGACAAGGTGTTACAAAAATGTTATTGTATCAGGAATTTGCTGTTTTGGGAAAACCATTGATATAAATTCTCTTTCGAAAAGTATTTTAGATGTTATGATAGCTTGTTATACAAGTTTATAGCTTGTTATGATAGCTTGTAATACAAGTTATATGTTTGATGGTCCTAAATTTCTTTTGAAAATGTTGTGAAAACCTGTAAACATATAAGTTCCTAATTTTAATGTGATCAAATTCGTTTAACTTTAAAATCAGTAAGAAAGTCAAATAGCAAAGCGAAGGCAATTAAATGTGATAAAAATCTAACTTTAACATTTAATGAAAAACCTTGGTTAACTACAGATAGGACTCTTTAGTTGTTTGACTTTTTGTCCACGTTATCAAAAACATACAAAATAATGGGCTTAAAAAGCAAAACCTTTTTTTTCTGATAATACTTACAATGTTCTTCTTAATCAAGGTAAAACTTCTATAATCTCAAGCGTTAACAAGGCTGGTGATTTTATTAAACTTGCTTTCACATAATGGAAAACTTTTAATCTAAAAAGCGTGGGCATATATTTTAGGTTTAATAATGATCAAAATGCTTCCTCAGAGATGTAAATGATAAACAAATAAAGTTTGTTTGGGATTTTGGCGATACAGCATTATGCATGAAAAAAATCAGAAAATAGGCATAAAATATTAACGCATGTCAGAAGGCGTTTTGCAAATTATTCATGTGAAGAAATAATCTAGCTGATTAAAACGCTATTAAGAGAAACACTTTTGTTGCAAATATGTTATGTTAGGAAAATTGGTTACAGAACTACTTGAAACAGAATTAGAAATTTAAGAAAAGTATCTTTAGACATTTTTTAAGTGTTCTTCGAAACCAAAGAAGTCTTTTGTTTACATTAACATGTATTTTGAAATTATGATTTGCTTAATGAATATAAAATTTTGCCAGTATAATGTTTTATTTTTTTAAACTTTGGTCAATATCTAAAATCATTTGAAATAGATGGATTAAAATGTCCTTTTGACAATACTGTTCAATGGCTTTTCTTCAATTTGATTAAAGACAAACTTTATTTGACTTCCATATTCAATACTTTAATGCTTTAATGCATTACTTAATTGAAATTGAGTGTTATCGTCATAATATACTTTCCTATATTCATTTATAAAAAACTGAAAACTTTCTACACCCAAATCAAACAAAGAACTATGTTGTTTTAAACAAAGAATGACCATATTAAGTTTGTCTTGTTAGGTTGACATTTATTCATTGACACTTTTGTTTTTATTATTTGCTGACATTTGTTGATTGTATCGTTGTTCATTGTAATATGCCTGAAGTTTGCTATTTTGGCATTTTAAAAGCATTTCTTATTTATTTAAAGCAATATATTTTTATTGAAACGTTTATTTACTATTTTTTTATTTGATTTGAAACCTGTTTCTTTTTTTCTTTATTTGGCAAAAAGTTTGTTGTAATGAAGTAATAAAGTATATTATTAAAATATGAAAATATTTATAAATTGCCTTATAAAAGGTAAGCCATTAAAGTATGTGTTGTAAAACAAATTTTGATTAAATAAAAAAAATGAATTTTAAACAAATTTTGATTAAATTTGTTTTCATTTTCAAATATTAACCTCTAATTTTTTTGCAGACCAAAACATTTTAACAGCCACAAATATTTAGTTAATTTAAATATAGATAAATTTATATAATGTTTTGTGTATTATTTGACATAAATAGATTGACTGGCAATAGGAATACCAAGAGCTAAATTTAAATACATCGACTGAGGATATGGATTCGTTTAGGGTTTTAGTCATTATTAAAAGTCATAAAAAACAAGTAAACTATTATATTGATAAAAAGTATTCAGTTTAACTAGATAGTTTTAACGTCGCGTAAATCAACTAACGTTCTTCCGCTCTAAACGGACGATAGAAGAAAGCAGTGGTAAGGGACCTCATGTATCACTCCAAGCCGCTGTACATCCAAGGCCGGCGCAAGTGGTGTGTGATTCCCTCCCCCCACCCCCTATCAATGAATTTTATTTCATTATGTCAGCAAATTTAGTTCTTTTAAATCGGCAAATGTAGATCATATAGTACAGTCGGCAAACTTGAACTTTTCGTACTGTCGGCAAATGTGAAAAGCGAGGACCTTTTTTTTTTTTAAGACCAAAAAATATTTATGGCATTTTTGCTACAGTCAATAAAAATTCTGGATCCGCCCCTGGGATTAATAGCAGCAGAAATAAGAAACCTTTTTACGACACTTTGTCAATATAAACTTGTTGCGGGCACACCGTGCAATTTGGATAATCACTAGATTTTTAGCGTTATTATGATTTTGCTCTGCAGGCCCGTATCAACCAGGGGGAAGGTGGGGGGGGACGGAGCAGCAGGGGCATTTGCCCCCGATAAGTTTTCAAATAAATTATTTTGAAGAAATTGACTGAAAAAAAAACTAAAAAAAAAAAAAAAAAGGCCTTAAAACTTTTTCGGGTAGTGCTGCCCCCTTAATGTAATTTTTGTCGAAATTTTTGTTTACGGGCCCGCACTGTTGTTTTTATCTCTAAAGAAAATTCAGTAAATTTTTATTTAAATTCATTTGATCAGTCAAAACCAAGATTTTATAATTTCTTTAGTTCAACAAAATGTGTTACAGATAGGTATTACATATGATAACACATAGGCCTACTAAGGTTCACTTTTTAGTTGTTATCTGGTTATCCGCTGTAATTTAAATTTCAATAATCTACAATGACAATCAACAAAGTGTTATTTATTTTGGTATTTTAGCTGTTAAACATTATTTATAAATATATAAATGAAAATGGAATCAAGATATATAGAAGCAATGAGCGAGGAGGGTTGTGAAACATGTAGCATTCAAGACTGTTTCAATAAACTTTGTAACATTTTCTTAAAAAAGTTGACAACTAAAGTTTCAAGTTTTGTACGTCATAATGATGCTTATTTTATACAAAAATTAAAAAAGAAGTTATATGAATCTTTGTATTTAAGTCTTTTTTCGCCTTATATTAGTTTATCAAACTTTAATAAACAAATTATGCAAATCTCTCTTGAGCCGTTAAATGTTTATAATATGGTTGCAGAAAAAATATTCAAGCTTCAGATAGATGGTCGAACAAATGAAGCTGATCAACTTTACAATTGCTCTCAAAATTTGAAGGCATTGAATAATAATTCAGCTGATCAAGTTTTTATTTTCTTGATACTGTTAGCAAATGATGTAAATGATAAAACTAATGAAAAAAAACTACAGTTTGAAAAAAACTCGAAATTTTCATCGTTATTTTTTCAAAATGATTTACGAGCAATGCATATTGATAATTGTGGAATTGATCAATTCGGAAGGTTTGTAAAATCAAATAGTTATTGTATTTTGTGAGTATGTACACATGTACATATTTCTTTTTGTTTTGTATTTTATCATATAAGTTTTCTTAATAGAGTACTTAATTTAAGTACTCTTAGAAGTATTATTATTACAAAAACTATTTTTTCAGAGTTGGGTATAAGTTTGTATATTAGGTTAAGTATAGCTTTGTAAAACACAGTTCTACAGGACTTTAATATGTAAAAGGATGGTGTTAGTCACTTTTAAATAACCAAACAAAAAACTCTATTATTTTAGACCTTCCAACCTTTCTTTTTAAAACTTTGATATTTGATAAAAAATTTGAGGTTTATGCAAAAATCAGAAGAAACCTAAAATCTAATAAGGTTTTTAAATATTTGTTTATCTAATGTAATGGCAGTTTTTTAAAAAAAATAATATTATAGAGTTAGTTTCTCTTATCTTATTTTTAATATAAATCAATAGTTATCAGAGATATTTTTGAAAATTCTTTTAAAAAAGCTTTTTGCAGATGACAACAAATAAAACAGGAAAACATTTAAAAATCATCAATTGCTTCAAAAAGAAATTCAAAATGAAAAAACAAAGTCTACAAATGGCTTTAGCTCTGGCAGTTAAAATTTAATATTGAAAACAATCACGCACTTAAAAAAAACAACAACAATCATCACTATATTTATAAATCATCATTATATTGAGAAAATGATTACATCTTTTTATACCAAAAAAGATCAAAATGTCAAAAATAAAGTATTTCTATACATATATTGTTAACGATATAAGCATATAGTAACATTTATAAGACTCAATATTGAATTTGAAGTACAAGCATAGTTCCCATTAAAACCTAAATAATGATATTCATACACTTGAAAAAGTTTAATGTTTGCCACTAAATGGGTATCCCGAATTAAGTTTAAGTTACAAAGCAAGAATTAAAATATTTGGCTTGAGCACACCAAAAAAAAGATGTTAAAGAGGCAACTTAATGCAATTGCACAAAGTTTCAAAAAAAAAATAGCAAACTGAATAAAAATATTTTTGCTTCATATTAGCTTATAATTTTTGCTTCATATTAGCTTAAAATCCGAAGAGAAATCGTAAAAAACAGCAACCTTTGTCATCACTTTACAAATAAATAGAGTCTCAATAATGTAGAATAAACTATTTGATTTTATTGTTAAAAGTGAAAGTTTAAACCTATACTTAAATCACATTGATAAATATTTAAAGCTGTATGGTTTGTAATTATTTATACTTTTTTTATATTAAAAAATTAAAACTAATTACCATTACTTTTCAAACTACTACAGCTTTCTATTATAAGTTTATTTTTTTATTGCTAAGATATTTGCTTCGTGGCTACTTGTTTTGCAATGATAATATATCTTTAACTCTTTGATGATTGCAATGAATTTTTTTACCACACACAAAATTGTAAAATTAGTAGATAATATCTTTAACAGCTTAAAGAATCTGCACACCATGTTTGGCTGAATTTGCTTTTTTGTAATTTTGCTTTGTTGTCAAAATAATGAATGCTGAAGTTTTAGAATGTAAACATACAGGATTCAATTTAGGTAAATGATCTGTTTTGACAGTAAAAAAAAGATGACTTTTACTTCAGTGCTGGTTTATATGTATTTTAAATATGTCATGCTTTTTTATCAATTAAACCACATTTGATATTTATCTGTACTTGATTACTAGCTAAAAAACTGAGAGGTAATTTCATGTCAGTTGGCCAAGGCCATGCCACCATTAATGTATGTATACTTTGAACTTAGAACATCTTGGCAAATTTTAACACAATCAAATTTTAACATTTTATTTTTTTGTATTTTATTTTGTAAGTAGTTAAATAAAACAGAACAATTTCAAACCCAAAAAATTTTTGAAGACAATATTTTCAAAGTTATCTTTACTTTGTTAAAATCAAATTTTTTTTTGTTTGTTGAGAAAATAAGTGGGGCATGGCCCTAGTGCCTCGACCCCATAGACCCTTAGGTTGTCTAAATATAGAATGATGTATAAAAATTTGTTTTTTGGATATCATCAAGGCAACATGGGTTTCTTGAGCATCAAAATCAGGTATATAAAAAATTGCCTAAATTTATTTAAATTGATTAATACAGATACTTGATAACATTTTTTTTACATTTTTTATCATTTCTTTTGGACTTTTTACTCCTGAAAATAGCCAAGTACAAATATAAGTAAATAGATCAATTATCTATAAAGTTATGTCTTGAAAACTCTAAATAAAGGTTGCAGTTCTGAGGAGGCAAAAAGGGCCTGGCCTATATCTACTGAAAGTAAAATGGTCATATTTCAGGATTTTTTTAGAGCTAGAGGCTAAAATTTTGAGGAGTTCTTATTTTACTAAATACTCTCAACTATAAAAAAATCAGTAAAATTTGAGATATGAGATGACATTTTAGACATTTGGGTCATTTAACATAAAATTACCTGGAGAGTAAATTAAAAAAACTTTTTTTCTTAACTTTTTTTAACATTTACCTTACAAAATCTAGATCAACTTTAAGGCTGTAAGAAATGATAATTATCTCACAACAAAACGTGGAGAGTTGGAAGGTCTGGTTAATTTTATTTTGAAGATGTGTTTTACTCACTCCTTTTGTCTAAAGTTGTTGTTATCTTGTTCTTTACTGTGTATACTTTCTCAAGAACTAACTTGTTTCTATTTTTTCAACTTTTTTTCTTTATTGTTTTCTAATAAAATGTTTGAATGCTTTCATTAAATATAAATAATTTGTTCTTATTAAGTTTTTTTTCAAAATTCTTATGCATAGACGATTTGAAAGGCTGTTTTTTTTAATTTTATTTTTAACCAAATTTTCTAAAAATGTAATTTATAATAATTTATTATAATTTATAATAAATTATGGCCTATTATTAAGTATTACTATTTTTAATATTACTTTACAATTAAAGTCAATAGGGTAGCAGGTTATAAGTTTTTCATTTCTCTTGTTGTTCTGTGTAAGCATCACAACTATTATCAGTTAAATTTAAGAAGGACAGGAAAAATAATATTGCTTTAATTTTTTTCAAATGTTTTTTGTTAAGAACAATAAACATTTCAAAAAGATATTTTACTACAAACATTAAATATTTGCATGATTTACATTTATCATTATGTGAGCCATTCATTAATAACCAGCATTTATTACCATTAATTAGTCAACAATTACATTTTTGAAAGATTTACAAAAAGTTTTTCTTGCTTGCAATGAACTTATTAACCAGATCACATCAAATAAGTATGCACTTTTGAATACTTGTTTTAAAAGAATAAAGGTTATTCCAAAATGATTGTTTTACTATATTTCTAGACATCATTTTCAAATCAATTTTCTCTAAATATTATTCCAATCAATTTTCTGTAAATACTACTCAAGTCAATTTTCTGCATACACTATTCAAGTCAATTTTCTGTAAATACTATTCAAGTCAACTTTCTGTAAATAATATTCAAGTCAATTTTGAAGATTTCCAGAAAATTTTGAAGATTTCCAGAAAAATTTTGAAGATTTCCAAAAAAAAAAACATAATTATTTAATGGCCTATATATACTTAATAGCTATATTTGTGGTTTTTGGTAGCTTTTTGGTCTGTTGAAACTTGCCTTAAATTTTACAGAGCTACTAGCTTTTTGTATTTAAATTCAGCTGTTTTAACTTTGAATCTCAGTGTTGAATGTTATCCTTTAAAGGGATCACGCTGTTACAGAAGAGAGATTAAATTAAAAATTGGCTGCTTATTTTAGGCCATCAAAAAGTGAATACTTTTTGTCAACACATAAGTATGAAGTTAAGTCGCAGCAAGTAGAGGCACTATAGATATAAAATTTTCATGAAGATTGTTATTGTAGATGAGAAACAATACAGAAGCACCTATAGAATCTTGTGGTACCCTTAAAGTTACTTGAAATGGTGAGGAGTGTAGGTTTTCAAGAATAACTTTAATACTGCAGTTAAAAAAAAATTATTTAATAATTTCAAAATTTTTATAAAAAGAAACTAGTAATAGAGTGAAGACTAATATTTGATATTTGATGAGGTCAGAGTTTTTTGAAGAAAGTTCTGGAGTACAGAACTTTCTTCAAAAAACTTCTTTTTTCTTTTAAGACTATGATGGAAGTCTTGATTGAAGAATATGGCCATTCAAGAGTATAGTTAAAAAAAAAGTTCTTTCCAAATATCTCTCTGCCCTATTCTCGGGAGAAGTTAAAAGATGAGACCCATAAATTTGAGATTAAATGTTAGACTTGCTTTAGTTAATGACACTATTTAAGGCTTTCCAAAAGTCTCTAGAACCTATCATCTGAGATAAGATAAAATTTATAGTAAAGTAAGAATAACATAGCTTAACATCAGACAATACCTTACATATTTATATAATTTTTTGTATTTATATGGTGTAGTATTTGCCAAAAAAAAATCATATGGATGTGTGGTATGACCCTAACAAGAAAAGAAAAGAAGGCCATAATCTTAGACAGAGATTAGAAAAAATGTTGTATCAAACAATCTTTGTCAGCAAAAGATTAAAGTGATTTAGGTATGATTTAGCATGTAGAGAGGTAGCAACTTCAGTAGAAAATGTTAGTGGTAGAAGTAAGAAAACTTGAAGAAAGTGCCTTACATGTTATATGAATGAGCATTAGTTATAGAAAAAGAGAGATTGTTTATATTAGAAAAACAGCGCAAACAAGGCTAAAGCTTGATGATAATAATGATGATGATGATGATGATGATGATAGTAATGATGATGATGGTGAGGATGATGATGATGATAATGATCATTATGATGATCTTGTTGATCATGATGGTGTTTATATATGCATATATACACAAAATAAAATATGACTTTTGAATAAAAAAAATATATTTTAGGATGTATAAATGTTTATGCAGCCCTGGTCTTAAATCCGGCCCTGGTTATATTTTATCAAACTCGGCATCAATTTTTTGTGATGCACTGTGAGAAGACCACTAGTTCTTGTTAGAGCAACTTAATAGATAATTAAAGAAAAAAATCTCATATTTTATCTTGAGTTCAACAAATTACTCTCTAACAATTAATAACTTCTCTCTAATAATCAATTCAACTTTTTAATCCTTATTCTACTGCTGATTTGGTAATCACAATAACAGAAAAATTTTACCATGCATCAGATGCGCTTTGACATATTTAAGGCTTTTTAAAAAGTTTGGTCTCCTTCAGAAGTTCTCTTCTAAAGGTGTATTTAAAAAAGCTTTTAGATGATTATTCCATACTAACCCCAGTGTTAAAGTTGACTTTGTTGAACAACATTCTCATTCATTTCCAGTAACTTCAGTCACTCTGCAACGATTCCTTTATGGTTCTGTGTTGTTTTTCAACTATATTAATAACCTTCTTGTTAATCTTACTGGCAGCTAGTTTTTAATGATGAATTAAACCATCCAAATATTCAATTTTGAATGTGATGTTTCTTCTGTGATCTTTTGTGACCTTCTGGAATTGCAGAAGCTGGTGAATTTTTAATTTAAGAAAGTTTTTTTCATGGATAATTAACCTAATGTTATTTTTAGAATTACCATTCATCAATGTAGGAATATCATTTCTTACATTGAGGAATGGCAGTTCTAAAGACAATGAATGTATACAATTTTAACAAAATTAGATCTGCTGGTGTTGGGTGTTATCTGATGATGTTTAGCATGTACCAGTTACTATTACATATAGTTTTATTGCATTTTATTTCTAATTGGTTAAGCTGCTAAAGGTATCTATTTTATCTGTTTTACATATTTTTTTGAATTTATAAAAGTTTCTTTTTTTTTAGTCATCCAGCAGATTTTAATTTTGAAACAAGTTCTGAAGTTTTTGATTTATTACCAGGTTCATATTTTGAAGGGAGTACACCATGTTTATACAAACAGGTATTGTTTTTTTTCCTGACCTTTTTGATAGTCATGTAGCATCAGTTCATAATTTAGCTTTGGATTTTTTTGTTGCTGAAGTTCATATTGCTTAAGATAATAATATACGCTATATATAATTAATAATACATTAACTATATAACATTAATATGTTAACTATTCAAGATAATTTTCTAATATTTTGTGGTCCGAATCTTCTATAAGCTATGTATATATGTGTGCGTGTGTGTGTATATATTTATGTGTGTGTATATATATATATATATATATATATATATATATATATATATATATATATATATATATATATATATATATATATATATATATATATATATATATATATATACACACGAATGAACCCAGACCTGTTTTAGTACCACTGGAGCAATATGGGTGTCCAAAAAAAAGCTCTCAAAAATTATCGGTTTTAAATGCAGTAGTATATAAATAATTTTCAGTTTATTTTAGCTACCTTCAGGACAATAAAATGTATTAAAAAGAAATTGCTTTTTTATGTCATTACATGACGTAACTGTTCTTCGATTAAAACTGAACGTTAGTTTTTAAAAAATAAATGTCATTATGAAACTTAATTTTAAAAACTTGTTGCAAAATTTTATAACAATGGAATGTGTAAAAATTTGCTTTCTCGAAAGATAGAGCGGTTTAAAAGAATTCATTCAGAGTAAAGTTTGCTTTTGTTTTTTGGTAATTAAGAGTAAACTGTTGATAATAAATGAGCAAAAGTAAAAAACTTCAGTCTTAATACCTATTGTGCAAATTTAATATTTGAATGAATGAACTTTTGATCTTTAGGTTGCTATTTTAATTTACATGAAGAAAACGAAAAAAGGAAATGTAATTTTTTTTGTAAAGTTTTGTTTCTTTTCCATATTTTTTTTGACTTTTAAATTAATAAAAATAATGATTACAATAACTTAATAAAAATTTTATTAAGGTCTGTTTAAAATAATCCATAGTAAATGTAATTTATTTGTTAAACTTAATTTTTTTAATTATACTTAATAGTTAAAAGAATATATTTTTTAAAATATAATATGCTATTTTATAAAAAAAATATAGAACATTTTTAAAATTATGTTTACCGTAATTATCTCTTCTTTAATTATCTTTAATTTAAAAAGCGCCTTAAAATCACTTATAAAAATTATTAACCTTCAGTAAAAGTTAAATGAACAGATTAGCTAATATTTAAATTTTAGAATTAAAATAATAGTAAATACGTTTATCAAATGTTTATGTTTTTTATTCGAATAGTTTATTAAATACGTTTATTAAATGCTTATGTTTTTAATTTGAATACAAGACGTAAAACTAATTTGTTAATTTTACAAATATTGCGCAATTTAATATTATATAAAGTAAATCTTTTATTAAAATTTGTTTAAAGTATTTAAACATTTAATTACAAATTATTTAAAACATTAACAACTGCTAAAATTAAATTTACTAAAATATTGTTAAAAAATGTTTAAAATACTTTAAACAATTTTCAATAAATCTTTACTAATAGCGTGGTATTTGCAGCAAAAACGTTTATTAAAGACTTATGTAAAATAGCTTTCTTATCGTATTTAAAGTAACATTGCCACCGGTAAATTCATGTATTCAAAAAAATGCCTTCTAAATCAACTCCTTATCTTGGGATAAAACTAAACAAGATAAACACAAATGATTAAAATGATGATTGAAAAAATGATTGATTAAAAATCATTGTCGCGGCACCACTATGGAAGAAGGGGGGGGGGACACAAAAGCATCCCTTCCCCCCCTCCCTCTCAACATTGCGGAAAAAAAAGCAGTATCCCCATATATATATATCAGGAAGCACCATTATATGAGTACACAAATAATATTTTGTTTAGGCCTTTTGACCATGGCTTTTATCATTTCAAAAAAGCACTGAATAAAAAAGATTTGGAATTGAATGTTAGAAATAAATAACATTGAAACCTTTATTTTTACTGATTTTTTTATATTTACCAAATGCTTTTAAATAAAGTAACAAGTTAATGTGATGATTTTTGTTTAAAGTATCAATAAAAGTTGTATATAATTTTTTATTAATATTATATAAATTATAAGTACATATTTTTTATAATAAATGGTAAATAAAAAAAATTATTCATTTCAATTTTATGAATTTATGAATGCATTTTTATGAATAAATGAATTTATATAAGCGAATTTATATTAAATCTTTTTAATAAAGTTTATTTGAATAAATTTTGAATAAACTTTATGTGAACAAATTTATTTTGAATCTTATTAGTAAATATAAGAATCATTAAACTTATCATTAATCATTAATCAAAGTAAAACTTATCATTAATCAAAAACTTATCATTAATCATTAACACACCCAAAAAGTAAAAAAAAATATTGTTAAAAATTTCAAATATTTTAAAAAGCCATTAATATTAAATAACGTTGATCTTTGCTAATGTTTTTACATTATTGAAATGCTTTTAAATGAAGTAAAAAATCACTGCTAATGATAGTAAAATAAATTATAAATGAATATATAAAGTTTTTTATTTATAAAGTTTTTTGTATTTTTAATGATAAAAGTATTATAATGATTTAATTTTTTTTCTTTATGTACAGTCCTCGGTGGGAGTAAATAAGTGCAAGAGCAGAGAAAAGCTCTCCTAAAACGAACATGGCAAGCCATGTGAGCTGCTCCTCTAAACAGCTTTTTACGAGAGTTTTCGGTTTTTGCGTGAGATATCTGTTTATTCATTAAACTAAAATTGCTGATAATACAATTAAAATAAAATTACTTATATACAAAATATGATTTTATACTCATTGCAAGCATATGCACATAATGTTAATGTTACAATAATATATAGACAACAAGCGTTGTTTATCGCAACATGAAAAATTTCCATTTATTTGTTAACAACTTTATTTGATAAAAAATTTGGCAAACAAAGAGCTACAAAAATTTTAACATAAAATTTTTTATATATTTTCTTACTGTAATAGAATGCAAAAATTTTTAAGAAATATTAAATGAATTAAAAATTCCACTATAAAAGTGTTTGTAATCGTAATTACAATTTTTATTATATTTTTTAATTTTGCTTAAATTGAGACAAATTTTTATAATTCATTATAAATAATATATAAAATATACAATTCATAATATAAAAATTATTAAGCAATAATTTAGTTTGTAAAAATTTTATAATATTTATATATATATATATATATATATATATATATATATATATATATATATATATATATATATATATATATATATATATATATATATATATATATATATATATATATATATATATATATATATATATACGAGTGCGAGTCAAATAAAAAAAAGGTTTGCCTTTTTTTTTTTAATTTTTTCCTTTTTTAAATGTGTTTTTAAAAATAAACTGAATTTTAAATGATAGTATTAATAGGAAGACTAAGAAAATGATTTTGACAGTATTAGCAATTTATTTTTTCATAATGAAATTTTTATAAGAAACTGATTTTTTATTTGAGAAACCGATCAGTTAGTCCAATTTAATTAAAAACATTTGCATTTCAACTTTTTTAATTTTTTAAATAATTTTTATTATTACCTAGTTTTTTTATTATGCAATTATTAATTTATTTTTTAAAATAATTTCAACGGTAATGCTTTTCTTTTATAAACAACTTTGCGAACTTGACCCTATTGTCATTTATGTTACAATGATATTACACCGTATTTCACACCGAGGGTGTTAGGAAAACATCTCTCTGCACTGCATATCAGTGATATTTTCATTAACGTGAAGTAAAATTTGAAGTAAAAATAATTGATTTCGTTAATGTGAATAAAAACTTAAAATTAGGATATACCTGAAGAACGAAAACTGAAATAGAATTGAATATACGCATCAAAAAACGAAAATAGGAATAGAATTAAGAATTATTAACGAACGAAAATTATTGAATATTAAAAAAGTTTTGATACAATAATTAGTTTTTTTTTGACAATTAGTTTACAAATTTTACATACTTGGTTTGAAATTGGCGCACATGTTTGACCATAACGATGATATTTGAAATGATTATAGAATGTATTAATGGACCACAAAACTGGTCACGTGCTTGTCATTACGTTAAGTATAAATTCAATGCGTCCAATCTTTTGTTGTAAAATAAAATAAAAATCTGTAGATTCTTAAGAGTTGCAAATCAATCAATAACAGAATAATGAGTTTATCAAGGTTGTTGGCTGGTAGGAAGCGTGACAGTCCTGTATGGAAATTCTTTGTTTACGATCAAAAAACTGACAAATCCAAGTGTGTAGTACAGGACATAAATAATGAGGGCGTGTGTGGCGCATTTCTTGCCGGAAAAAATTCCAGTAACTTAGTAGCGCACATTCAGAGAATACATAAAGAGACACACAAATGTTACACGGATGAAAAGAAAAAACGAAATGCAGAAAAAATGTTTTTGATACGTAAAATTGATGAAATTAATTCTACATCTTCCCAAAATAGTGGAAAGACAAAAACCCAGACAATAAGAGAGAGCTTTGAACACCGAATCATCGCGTGGCCAACGGAATCAAGTGAATATCAAGTGCGTCAGGATAGCGTGATTGAAATGATTGTTAATACCAGCTATCCAATGGTATTGCTAGATCAGCCGTCGTTTCGAAAGATGATAAAAACGCTTGACCCAAAATTTAAATTGCCAGGTAATAATTAACACAACTAAATTTTTAAATTATTGTTTTAGATTCATTCAATGCTAAACAATTTTTAAATGTTTACCTGTAATTATCGTATCATTAGTGTAACACTATAGTAACTAACTACACAAACTGAAGTGCATTAAATTTTAACTAATTTAAATTTTATATTGCAGGGTCTGCAACACTGAACAAGCGGATAAACGAGCGTTTTCTTCGACAATCTGCACAACTGAAAGACTTGATAAATCATACACGCAAAGTAACAATTTGTCTTGATGGTTGGACGAAGAAGGGTCTCACAGCATCGTTCCTTGGAGTATCTGCTTGTTTCTATGACACCACCATTGATAAAACACGACATGCTTTCCTAAATTTGATGGAACTCCAACATCCCCACATGGGTGAGATGCTTGCCGAATGTTTAAAGAAATGTCTTGACCAGTGGGGTATTAGAGAAAATCAAGTTATGTTGATTGTTTCAGACAACGGCTCTAATATGGTTAAAGCCATCAGGCTCTTACAGGAAGTGCATTCAGCTAAGAAATCTGACAAATCTGAATCTTATGAGTTTGAATCTGACGAGTCTGAACATGAAACTGATGAGGAAGAGATCCAGTCTCAGTCAGAACAAACTGATTTATTCCTACCAGATCATATTCCATATCGTCGAATGCCCTGTATGGCTCACACACTCCAGCTTCTCATAAAACCAGTTTATGAACATTATAGTGCAACCATCTTAGAAACAAGACAAATTGTATCAAGAATTAGGAAATCGAGTGTGGCAATTGAGAAACTTATTGACAAGTGTGGGAAGTCTGTGATAACTGAATGCACCTCAAGATGGAACAGTACATATCAGATGATTGACCGGCTGTTGAAAATAAAGACATCGGTGAATGAAGTTCTTACAGAAATTGGTACATATTATTTTATTATTTATGTTATTAGTGTACATAAATTGTTTTCGGAATTTTATTAAATCTACAAAATTGTGTCTTACCTTATTTAAACTAAAAAAACGAAAATGTTAATAAATTGTAAGTTCATTAGTCATTATCATTAAAAAACAAGACAGGGCATATAGTCTTTAAATTAGGTTTACTAATAACACGGAAAGACTTTACCCTGCCTTTTAAATCACATCACAACAGCATGGAAAAAAGAGACGTATATCAATGACAATTATTAGTTATAACAATTGTTATTAGTAAACTTTAATTACAGATAGTTTACTTAAATTTAGGAATCGACACATTCAAAGCAAGTGAATGGGTTCGTCTTCAAAACATTTCTTCACTTTTGGAACCATTTGCAGTACAAACAGATATACTTCAGACCAATGCCCAGTCTCTTTCACAGGTTCTACCATCTATACTCAATTTGGAATGCCATTTACAAGAATATCCTACCAACAAGTCTTTGACAGCGAATCTTCTTGGAGATCTACGTCAACGGTTTCAATCAATTCTGCAGCCGGACTCAGATACGTTTAATCCTCTTCCGTCTGCTGCATGTTTGTTAGATCCAACCGTTGCTGTCTTTATACTCACAACGGAAATGGACACCTTGCTCCATGCAGCAAAGATGTATATAATAAAAGTTTGTGGAGTAGAACAAGAATTACAAGCTGCTGCTGAGTCAAATGGATCTGAATGTGAATTTTCTGCCATAAAGCGCTTTAAGTTCTTGTCAAATAAAATCTTTACAAAAGAAGGAAAGATTTATAACCAAGACAATATCACTGTTGCAAGTCAGCTGTCAAGGTATTTGGTTGACATAAGCGGTGATGAAGCGCTGCCAAGTAACGGCCTGCTCTTTTGGAAACAAAACAAAAGCAAGTATAGCAAGATTGGAATTTTGCCTGAAGATTTACTGTCCGCCCCAGCATCACAGGCGTTTGTAGAAAGGATTTTTTCACTTTGTGGAATTTTAACTGTTGGTCGCCGCAATCGAATGAAAAAATCATTAGAGATGAGAGTTTTTATGAAACTGAACAAAAACTTGTAATTATAATTCAACCAGATATTTTCTTTCAATTTCAAAAAAAAATCTTATTATAACTCAATTGAATCATTGAATGACTATTTTATGACTATTTGTATGGTTATTTAGATGTTTATTACTAAGTTAAAAATTTTTTTAAATTTCTTTCTTGAAACTTATGTATTACATTATTTCTTGAAATAATGATAGGGGAGACCGGGGCTAGTTGTCAGCAGGGGTAAGTTGACGAATTGCGTTTATGTGCAGAGTCTTTTATCAAAAAGTATCAGAAATCTTAGGGAACTTTCCTAATTGATCATTTCATCTTGGGTCCTATGAATAAAACTACTATAAATATTCCAGTCACAACTGATTTACTATTATCAGTCAGGTTTTTTTAGTAGTTGTTGTTTTTCAGGATCTTTCATTGAAAAGCTTTTGGGGTTTATTGGCAAAATTTTCACAGGGGAAGCTGAAAAACAAAAATATCTTTATAAAATCAATTTTTTTTTAAAATTATTATTTGTAACAATATTGAAAAAATTTATTTTTACAAAAAAAAATTTTTTTAATTTATTTTTTACAAAAAAAATTTTTTATGGGATTTTGTTACCAGGAACAAAGGTGGGGTGTTGTTTTGGCTTCATATTCGAACTACTAACTGCTTCTAGCTCATAGAAATATTAAAAGAATTTTATAAATTTTTACTCACTAATACGTTTGTAATCTTTATTATAGTTTGCGCCAACTTACCCCGGGGTGGGGTAATTTTTTTTTTTTTTAAGGCCCCGGAAGGAGTCATAAGATTTTTCTTTTTAATGAATGCAACAAGTACAAGTTACCCAAATTCATAAACTTCATGATTGCACTTTAATTTTTTCAAAAAAATGTGTCGTTAGGACTACTAATTGCTTTGAAATTTGATAGAAGTAAAATATGAACTGATTTAGAAACTGAAATAAGAATTAAAATGATTGAAATCATAAGAACTGAACTGAAATTAATTTAATCAGAACTGATTCAAAAGAAGTAAAATTAAAATTAGAAATTATATCAATGCTTCAAGAACTAAGTAAAATTGGAAATTGAAATTATATTTAGAACTTAAATATCAATGCTGCATATTTGTGTTTATTTTAAAAAACAATAATAATTTTTTTGCTAATTCTATTATAACAAAACTCTTCAAAAATGAGTTACCTAATTATTATTTTTTTAAATTCGTAATTATTTACTAATGTATATTTGTAACTAAACTTTTTTAACAAGGGTTTCCTATAATATTATAAAAACGTTAGTAAAGATAAAAGAATGGAAGTTTATTATTCCAAACATAATTAAAAACTTTAAATAACGTTTGTGCTTCAGTTTTTTTAATTAAGATTTTAATGCGGTTTAGAGCTAAATTTAATTACCTCCCAGAACTTTAAAATATGCTAATGACGCAATTTATCTTTTAATGAAATAAAAAATCATTCCTTAAACTCACATAAGTATACTATATATATATACTTCCATATAAAATATAAGTAACATTGATAAAGTTCACCACTATAGTTATAGACAATTTTTACACTTGTTTATTTGCTTTTATTTAATATTGGAATTTATAACTCATGGAATTTTTAGTTTGGGCCCCCAGTAAACTAGTATATTATATATATATATATATATATATATATATATATATATATATATATATATATATATATATATATATATATATATATATATATATATATATATATATATATATATATATATATATATATATATATGTATATATATATATATATATATATATATATATATATATATATATATATATATATATATATATATATATATATGTATATATATATATATATGTATATATATACATATATATATATATATATATATATATATATATATATATATATATTATATATATATATATATATGTATATATATATATATATTTATATATATATATATATATATGTATATATATATATATTTATATATATATATATGTATATATACATATATTCAAAATAATTTGGGTGGTGGTAACCCTTGTGCCGGCTCCTGCTATATAGGAAATTTGTTGTAATTAGGCTTTTTTTCTCAAAATAACAGTATTTTCTGTAAGAAATATTAAAAAAAAATTTCCTCAATTTCTGAAAATGGGCGGCGCCCAAATATGTGTCAAAATATGGTCGGCGCTATGAAAACGGTCTAGAGTAGCCCCTGATATATATATATATATATATATATATATATATATATATATATATATATATATATATATATATATATTTGTATATGAATTTTTAGTTTAGGTGCCCAGTAAACTAGTATTAGTAAACAGTGTTAGATTATGTCTGGGTATGGCACTGATATATATAGCCGGCAATCAACTAAAAGCTGTTCGCTACAGGGAATGAAGAACTTTTCAACTGTGATTTTCTTATCAAACTCTTTAAAGAAATGTTAATATTCTATTGTTAAGCAATTCAACAACCCATGAATGATTACTTAGGACTCTTGAATTTATTTTTCTTGTAGGATTAACTACAACATCGGGTTTTAATGTAAAGTTTTGTACTCAAGGTGCAACACACAATGCACGTTGGATGGCCAAAGCTATTATTGTCTAACAATATTTTCAGGATCAATTTTTATTATTGTCTAACAATAGTTTCAGGATCAATTTTTTATTACTGTAAGGAAAAAAAAGTAATAGGAGACATATGTCTTTTTGTAGCATTTATATATGGACAGTTTTGGAATAAAGCTCTGTTACCTGAGAAAGCATCATGATGATCAAAGATGCCAAGCTTCTTTAATGGATTCAAGAATATCCAAATTGTAAACCTGCAACTGCTGCAGCAAAAGCTTTTCATAATATTAACTAAATAAAAAAATTTTTTTTTTACCTTACACCAAAAATGTAACAAACATGGTAACCCCTAAATATTATCTAATTTGCTTCAAATTATGGCTAATAATTGCTATCATAAAGAACATATGTCATATAGAATAATTACTATCTTATAGAACATTGTCATATAGAGCAAGGGCAAGCTTGAGGACAACCAAAGTTTTGAACCTTAAAGTTTTGTATCACACTAATATATATATATATATATATATATATATATATATATATATATATATATATATATATATATATATATATATATATATATATATATATATATATATATATATATATATATATATATATATATATATAAATATGCAAAATATTTGTAGATCGCTCTCAGTCTAAGTAATTTTAAAATTTATAAAGGTATTTAAAATTTTAGGTTGGATTATATTTAGAGATTGCATATTTATTATATTTATTAGGAAAAAAAAAAAAATCAAAAACTCAGAGGAATAATAACTGTAAATGAAGTAAAGCAACATAACATAACAAAAATGGCTTTGAAGGCATTTTTGTTATGTTATGTTGTTTTGTTATGTTATATTTATTTTAATCAATTTTGATGATTAATCAAGATGCAATCTCTACTTTTGTATGCTTGGTGATGGTTTTACTATAATGCTTGACTTTTGCCCTTATCAAAAGTTGTTTTTGTTGTTTATCTCTAACTGATTCATTAAATGTTTTTTTATCAGAGTTGTTTCTCTTTCTGCAGTATCATTGACCACCACAGAGATTTACGATACTTTTTAGAGAATTATTGCAGTATTCTGTTATGTCATGCATTCCAAACAATTTATATAATGTTTTTATTTTTTTTAATAAATTGGCTATTATCTTTTCCTATAAAGTCTTTAACCTTATAGATTTCCACAAACTTGAGATCTCAACAATTCTCAAACACTCCCTTCACTATTAATTCATGGGTATGATGACAACAAGGTTACTACTGTTTTCTTACTATTCTGGTACATTTACCTTGTATTAGTCATGTGTTAGATGCATTATTATTAATAGAGATATTAATATTTTCTCATAGCTTAAATCAACTTTTTTGCAACTTCCTCAATCATCTCCTCAATTGTTTCTTTTTGATTAACAATAATGTTAATCAAAAAGAAACAATGAATGTCAATCAAATGCTCAAAATATTTGGCAGTCACTAGAACTGCTACTCTATATTCCAAAGTTTTAGCATATTGTAACTA
>NC_088933.1:36962500-36995000 GCF_038396675.1 Hydra vulgaris
GCTCAAATGCCCCCTCAAAGCAATCAGAGTGTTGGCTTCTTATCAAGACAAGAATAAATGGTAGTATCATCAACAAAAATAAATGCCACCTTAGATGTGAGAATTTCTGGGAGATTGTAAAAAGAGAGCTTATGAAGAAGCTTAATTGCTTAAATGAAGCTTGATTGAAGATGTAAAGTGGTTTTCTTTTACTTCCCATACTTCCTTAGACAGCTCAGTGTGGTTCTTGTACCTTTTTATGTTAAAGGATTTTAGAAGGTCCGCATAACATAGCTTGAAAGAGGTTTTGCTTATCCCAATGTATACTTTATTTTTGTATTGAGGTTTATTTGAGCTTACAGTGGCTTGGTAAACAATGTTGTTAGACAAGCAATGGTTGTTCAGTGGACAAGATTTTTAAATTAACTTAATTTATTATCAGACTTGCAGTATAGTTGGAATGAATTTTGAGTAAGATTAAAATATAAATCAAGATAGTTAACAATTTTACATTGCAATTGGTAGAGATATTGAGATTTCATTTGATAACTTGAGCAACATGCTTTTTTATTTATTTCATTTGATTGCCACTGTTCTTAAAAACAGCTAAACCGTCATCTTGATATAAACTGAAATCATTTTTGTTATAAAACTGTGTTTGAAAGTTGATCTAGTTTGCTAACTTCTGTGCCATCATACGCTCCCATGGTAACATTAAGCCTTAAAGATATCGTTTTAGCAGTAAGATAAAAAAAGTAATTAATATTATAAGAACCAATTATAAAGTTTGAATGACAATTACGTAAAAATGTTTGCACAAAAATTACGTTTGATATTTACTTTATTTACAAATGTAATAACTTTGAAAATACAAAACAAAGAAAATTTTATTTTTATTATTCTAACCTTTTTATCACAAAGCTTAAGAAAAAGTAAAGATGTTAAATGATGCTTAAAAAAAGAAATCATAAAAAAAAACATATTAAAAAAACTATAGTTTATCATTTTGCAATAGCAAGATTATTTACGAAGGCAGTTTCTCATAACAAACAATAACAAAAATAAATACTGATTTTTTAAAAAAATTGGAAAACAAAACTATTAGCTAAAAAAAATATTTTTAAAAGTTAAATTTTTTTTAAAGTTAAATTTTTTTTTTATATTTACTTGAAGCAATGTAACCCTTGCAATGTCTTCATTTATATTTAAAAGTTTTTTTTTTGCGAAAAACAGTAGTTCAGAAAAATAATATTTTATAAAAGTTACATTAGCTTTATATAATTAACAGATTGAGCAATACCAAAAAAAGTGAAAACAGAAATTTCGTTATAATTTAGAAAGAATTTTGAATAAAAAAGTTATTTAAATAATAAAAAAAAATTTTTTCTCAAATTTTCTTTCTCCTTTTTTATTTTTTACAAAAAAATTAATTCCTTGTAAACATGCTATAGCTTATAACACTGCATCCAAAATATTTATAAAGCATACGTTTAACTTTTTTGCCTTAAGGCAAGTGAAAGCATAATGGCATATATTTTTTAATAAATAATACTTGAAAACTTAAATCTTTGTCACAAAAAAAGAGCAGATAAAGTAATTAACTTCATTTATTTTTCTTTGCAACAAGTAATATTTTTCTTTGCAACAAGTAATATTTTTCTTTGCAACAAGTAATATTTTTCTTTGCAACAAGTAATATTTTTCTTTGCAACAAGTAATATTTTTCTTTGCAACAAGTAATATTTTTCTTTGCAACAAGTAATATTTTTTGTTTGTTAATAACATTTTAAAAGTAAAATATTATTATTTGCACAAAAAATTATAATAAATATTTCATATTTATTATTATTTGTTGTTAACTAACATTACTTCAAACTATTATTTTTTGTTCTCATTTTTGCCATTAATTTTGTTTTTTTATTAAAATCTTTTTAAAAAAACCTATAAAATTTTCCCACCATTTGAGATTGCAGTTTAAACAAACTATAATTATCATGAGTGCATTTTTTTTATTTGAGTTAGCAAGATAAAGATTACAGGCTTGACTACATAAATAACCTGTCATGTCAGGAATATATGGCCCTTGTTTCACTGCTTTTATCTAATGCATGTTAAAACCTTTTCACTATTAATAAACCAAGTAGTAAGATCAAAATTAGATTCTCAGAGAAAAAAGTTTTTGGAGTCAAGATGATAATAAAAATTATTTAATCAAATAACGTGTATTCTTAAGTATTAAATATTCAGTTTAAATTTTAAACTACCGAGCTAAATTAAACTTCATATCATCATAGATGTATGCTAAAATTTAATTTTTTTACAGGCTCACTTGATTTCTCTTTAAAATAATTTTCACTCAATCTCTTTAATAAAGTTTAAAAATTAAGATCATCTTTGTGCATTGTAAACCATTAGGTAGTAATAAATATTAAAAAAATTTTTAAATTTTCAAATTTTAACAAAAATTAAGATCATCTTTGTGCCTAGTAAACCATTAGGTAGTAATAAATTATAAAAAATTTTTTAATTTTTTAAAAGTTGAATCCTGTTTTATAAAAAGTTTAATCAAGTTAAATGTACAAAAATTTTAAACATTACAAAAAATACAAACTAAAATTACTTTAATGTTATTAAACTTCAAATCTTATTTTAACCAAAACACTGTTTTTGGTTTAAAATATGTTAAAAGTAATACTGTCAAAGCATAAGTATTTTTTGAAACAGTTATTAAATTTACTTTATTTCTTATTCTCTTCTACTACAACAAAAAAAAATTATAAATTGGTATATTTAATTAATTACAAATGGAAAAAAAAATTAAAAGTATTTAATTTTTGGAGAAAACAGAGTTAGCCTCATTTACGTAGTTCGAGAAAGTATAGAAAATATTTGATTTTTATGCTCATTTAATATTTAGTATTGCTTCCTGAATTTTTAATGACTTCAAATTTAAAATGCAGTCATGTGCTGAGCAGCAGCAGGGCTTACAATAGCTCGTTTAGTACAATTACCAATTTTACGTTTTCCACCACTTCCCTTATAAGCTCCATAATTTAAGTCCACCTTGAAGTAATTATTAACCACTTTTGAAGATTTTTTAATTTTCTTTGCAATTTCCTGATTAGATAAGCCTGATTAGATCTTTGTATGCTTTGATTACATCTATTTCTTCATTGGTTATACACTTATCATGTCCCATTTTAAATTCAGGTATCAAAAACTAAATGTTAAAAACTTTATGAGCACTGATTTCTCAGTCTTTGTTTAAGCTACAAATAATATAATAAAAAAATACTCACAAATGCATATCACCAGATCAAAAAATACATGTAAACTGAAAATAATTATTGATGAGGCTAATTGTATTTGTTACCGAAAATATCAAAAATTACTCATTTTATGGTTTTATCAAATGTAACACAATTTAATTATGCTATATTATATTCTAAAAAGCTGTTGTTTTGTAACAATGGTTATATTTGTGGATACAAAATATGCATTGCACTTGCATACAGATTTACAAAGTATTGGGTTAGATCATGGTAAGGCTAATTCTATTTTCTCCACTGTATATATATATATATATATACAGTGAAATACTTGACATTAAATAACTCAATGCATACAAAAATGGGTGCACTACTCTACAGTTTAAAAAAAGGCTTATGTATATGTATGTATGTATGTATGTATGTATGTATGTATGTATGTATGTATGTATGTATGTATGTATGTATGTATGTATGTATGTATGTATGTATGTATGTATGTATGTATGTATGTATGTATGTGTGTATGTATGTATGTATGTATGTATGTATATATATATATATATATATATATATATATATATATATATATATATATATATATGTATATATATATATACATATATATATATATATATATATATATATATGTATATATATATATATATATATATATATATATATATACATACATACATACATACATACATACACACATACATACATACATACATACATACATACATACATACATACATACATACATACATACATACATACATACATACATATACATAAGCCTTTTTTTAAACTGTAGAGTAGTGCACCCATTTTTGTATGCATTGAGTTATTTAATGTCAAGTATTTCAGTCAAGCCATTTTTTATCAATTTTTAATATGTAAACAAGTTGAAAGATATTGTTTAAGCAGTAAGATGAAAGAAGTAATTAACTTTATAAAAACCACTTAAGAAGTTTAAATGACGATTAATGACATTTGATATTACCTATATACAAATGTAATAAGTTAAGAAAAGATTAACAGATTGTGCTATATCAAAAAAGTAAAAACAAAAACTTTCTTAAAATTTAGAAATAGTTTTGATTAAAAAAGTTATTTAAATTCCTTGTAAACATGTTATAACACTGCATCAAAAAATGTTTATAAAGCGTACGTTTAACTTTTTTTGTCATAAGGCAAGTGAAAGCGTAATGGTATATATTTTTTAATAAATGGTATTTGGAAATTTTGGTTTGTCTCAAAAAAATGCGCTTGTAAAGTAATGAACTTAATTTTTTATTTTTTTTATGCAATAAGTAATAAGTTTTTTGTTTGAAATGTTTTTTATTTTTGTTTAACTTTTTTAAAGTAAAAAATTGACTTTAAAAAAAGATTTACAAAATAACATTTCAAGATTTGTTTTTATTAGTTAGTAAATTAAACTTATCTTGCGGTAGTTTATTATATTACGGTAGTTAAAAAAAGTTAATGTGCATAAATAAAATTAAGAAATAAAGATAATTTTATGAAGTCAAAACCGTCTTTGCGTCTAAATGCTCGGTTGCCAGTTTTTCTGTCCAAAATATACCACAAATTTTCTATAGGATTCAAGTCCAGACTTTGAGATGACCATTTCAAAACATTGATGTTATTTGTGTCAAAGTATACCTTTGTTTTCTTAGCAGTATGTTTTGGATAATTATCCTGCTGGAGTATAAAATTGTTTCTCATTCTCAATTTTTTAGTAGATGGTTGAAGTTGGCTTTGAGAATTTCCAATACATTGAAGCATCCATTTTTTCATCAATAAATGTCAATTTCCCCCCTCTTTTCTAACTCATATTAACCCAAACCATCGCTTTTCCTCCTCCATGCTTTACACTACCTCACAAACAACTCAGTTTAACTTCAGCTTCTCTATTGTTTTGCCACAATTTCTGAACTTCATCTGATGAAGCGAGGTTGTATTTTGACTCATCTGACCACAAAATATTTTTCCAATATGATATAGGTGTTTTTTTGTACTTTTTTGCAAATATCAATTGAAATTTCATTTATTTTGCAGTTAAAAAAAGTTTTTTTCAAACTACTCTACCTCTATAACCTTTATTTCTCTTATTCGCATTCTCATTGTTTGAGTATTCACTGTGATGTTGTGATCTTCTTGAACTTTTAAAGCTGATTTGGCTGTCGAAAAAATCTATTTTTCTTCAAATTAATGATATTGCAATCGATTACAGTGGTGGTCTTGTGTTTTGTTCTCTGCCAGACACACTTGCAACGGTTCCAATCAGATCATGCTTCTTAACAGTTAAGAACACTCTGAACTTTGTCACTGTCATACAGGAATTCCTGTTTTAATTTTGGATCTGATGGTAGGATTTTCCTTGATTTTTCAAATCAGCTACAAGGCTTTGTTGATGGAAAAACAAGTGTTGTTTTCTTGACGCCATTTTGCTGAAACTCTATATTTTATTTTATTTTTTGTACAAAAGTGTATTTAAAAATTACTATTTTTAATTTGACTTACAAGTTTGATTGTTCAATTCGCTTAATTTACGCTAAAATAACGACTTATTTTGTTAGTGTACGATTATTTTTTTTGCAGTCAATTTTATGCATCAATTTTGTAAAATTTAATAGGTTTGAAAAGCAATTAATTCACCAATATACAAATAAATTCTTAAAACAAAACTAAGATATCTTAAAAAAAATTTCAAATAATTTAAATTATTAGCTTAATAATTTAATAATTTTTTTTTGATGCAATCTTTAAAATTATGATTTTTTTTTGTATATGAGTGAATTTTTTTTGTATATAACTGTATGATTTTTTTTATGATTATAATGTTATGTTGTTTATTAGTTTTTTTTTGCATACCATATATATATATATATATATATATATATATATATATATATATATATATATATATATATATATATATATATATATATATTTCAAGAAGTTTGACTAGAAATTTTATCACACAACTTTGTTTAGATGTTATGTTGTTTATTAGTTGTTTACAGATGAAGGTTTTGTTGAGCTCTCAAACTTTTCTACAACTTCTAAAAGTCCTGAGCCAAGTGAACAACATGAAAAACACAATTTAAAGAGTATATGGGACTATGCATTCAGTTTAGGAAAAGTTTTGCCGTCTTGGGAGAATAGTCATGGGTAAATTGGTAATTAAGTAATTGGGTGTTTAAACAAAATTTCATTATAGTACTTTTTAAATGTTTTGATCTTCTTATAAAAAAATTTGTAAGTTATTTTCTAGAACATTTATAAAAATTGATTAATAAATTTTTATCGCATTATTGTAATTATAGAGCAATAACAAGCAACAAATACATATCTGAACTTGGAAAGAAAGGTTTTGATTGTTTGTACAATATAAGAATATCAGGAATTGAACGTATCATTGGATATTCACTTCAGGCTGTTGTAATCTCTGAAGAACAGTTGTATCGAGATTCATTGCATGTTTTAATAGGGATTCATTCAGAAAGTTACAATTATTGTCTAGTGAGGATACTTTTTCTTGTTTGTTTTTATGATGAATGTTTGTTAATTGTTGTAAGTATTCCTTTTTAAATCTTATTATAAAGAGCTTATTAATATTAACTAATTATTTTTGATCATTATAATTGAAACTGCTTTAAATATTCATTGATATTATAGTTAGACTATAATATATTTATTTGATTTTATTACATAAGAATAGTTATACACCTAGAGTTATTTTGTGGGAGGTCTAATTATATTTGAGTGGTACTTTATTAAGGGACCTTTTTAGGTTTCTACTTTTTGGGTGAGCGTAAGCAGTTGGTCTTTACTGGTCATCTCTTTATAAGTTTGTTTAGAATTTTCCTGTAAGATTCATGAAATGAAAGCAAAATGAAATAAATGTACTTTTCTTTTTCTTTAGGACAACTGTACATTTGTGCCTGCTTTAAATTATCGATGCTCTGGATATAGTGCGGAAGCTATTAATGGGGTTATGTTAAAGTTTGCAGCTGTGGGAACGAGCTATTGTAGACTGAATAAATTTTGTTTGTACTATGCTGAAAATTCTCTTTTATACCAAAATGGTGGTTTAGTATTAAAAGCTTTTGTAAATGCGATGAATAATGTACTCAGTTCATATTGGTCTGCAATTTTTATTACAGAAGGTATCAGTATATATTGTATAATATGTTTAATAATCAAAAAGTAAATTTTCATGTTGTATTTAACAGAACCGAAAAATGCAGTTTGAGTAAAGAAAAAGTGGTTTAAAAAAGGAAATAGGCACAAGGCTTGAATAAATCATGAAAGTTTACCAAAGAATAATGAACATTTTTTTATTCTTATGATTCCTGATTCCTGTTAAACATAAAAAAACAACAAAAATAGAGTTAATCAAGTTAAAAAATTGTTACTACTAAAACTTAGGTTAAATCAACTATTGTTACATAATTTTGTAATTTTGTAACTTATTATATAAAAGAGGTAATTACAACCTGTGTTTTCAGAAGATTTTTGATTTCAATTAAACAATGCACAGTGATCTGAAAAATTTGATTTTTGGCAGATATCAAAAAATAAAAATTTGATAATTTTTTTTATTTTTTTAAATTCTACATTATCCAGTCTATACAAAAATATATTTTTTCTTGAAAGAAAAGTCATTAAACATATTAAAAGTAAATTGATTTTTTTAAAATAGTTCTTAAATTTGACTATATGAAAATACTTGAAAAAATACATATTTTGGTAAATTTAAAAATTATTAAATTTAAAATGCAAAGTCAGCTATTGAAACTGTATATTTATAATACCCTTTGGATGTCTATGATCATTTAATAATTCCTTAAAAATCAGCTACACGTTATTAAAATAAAGGAACTTATATCTACTTCTAAGTACACAGTATTGACATTATATTTGTGTTATTTTTATGCTGGATTTTCATGCATAAAACTGAAAAATAAGTGGAAATTATCACTTGAAATTTTTACCTAAAATATGAGGATTACAGTCGAGGAGGCTACTTTTTGTAGTTACAACCCTCTCTGAACTCTTTATCTCTGAAACACAAACCTTGTATAACAAGGCTGCTGCGTGGAGAAACAAGTTAAGCGGAGTTCTACCAGGGATGTGTTAGGAACCGATTTTGGAACTTCTCACTATGAGGCAAGTGTTTTACTACTTCACTACCACATTTAAGTATATATATATATATATATATATATATATATATATATATATATATATATATATATATATATATATATATATATATATATATATATATATATATATATATATATATATATATATGTATATATATATATATATATATATATATATATATATATGTATATGTATATGTATATATATATGTATATATATATGTATATATATATGTATATATATATGTATATATATGTATATATATATGTATATATATGTATATATATATGTATATATATGTATATAAATATGTATATATATATATATGGGCAATTCGATTTTTAACTTACGTTACATGTGCAACAACCTTATCAAATAATAGCCTATTTAAACTGTAGATTAAACTTTTAGCTATTTTATATGAAAGCTGTCTAAAGAATAAAATGAGCTAAAAAAAAGTTTTTGAGTTTGGCAAAAAGAGGGCGAACTTATTACTGAAAATGCCACTAAAATTATGTTACGCACAAAACAAGGTAAAAAAATTGCTTCAACTTTTAGGTCAGATTTCTGCAAATCAATAAATTTGTATTAGAAACTTTCACAAGGTGTTGAGAACTCTATACTAATTTAAGAAATGTATAAAAATCTATCAGAGGTGACCGGCCAAGGGAAATAAACTTGTTTTTTTGATACTGTGTATTTAACTTACGTTACATCACTTATGCTACCAAGCAATTATCTTTGTGGATTTTTATATCTATTATCAAGAGGTAGAGTTACATAACAAAAAAATTGTGAAAGTGTTGAACTCATTCATTAAAAATAATTAACAAAGGAAATTAAAAACTAGTGGCACTCCTCCTGAGTGATTTTATATAAAATTTATTAAAGTTTTTAAATTAAAACCAGTTTTTCCGCAAGACCAAGAGCAATAGTTTTTCCGCAAGACCAAGAGCAACAGTTTTTCCGCAAGACCAAGAGCAAGTAAAAAATACTATAGTATTACAACTTCATTCGTACTAAGTCATTTAAATAAGAAAATCTTTGGTTTGTCGAAGTTTTTACTTACACTTCTTTCGTTTATACATATTGCCTTATTTTCATTAGGTTGAATTTTTAGAATGCAAAGTATTTACATTTAAAATCTCTTAAAATATTTTTGATGTAAAAACTACTATCAGTTTAGGAGGGAGAGGGGTTATGTGATCATATATGTTCAGGTATATGTGATTGTTTGTGACTGGAGGGAAGGGGTTGAGAATATAGGGTGACGTACTTTATGGATGACCCCCTTACTAACGATTTGTTTTACTAAAACAAAAACAAAAAAAAGTTTTAACTGATTTTTTTATATTAGGAGAATAGCAAATAATTCTTTTTTTTTTAATGTCTAAATAAAAATATTGATATAATTCTTATTTTTATTTATTAATGTATATTTATGTCAACTAAAATAAGAATACATAAACAAATAATTTTAATTTACATTAAAAAAAGATTTTTATTTTAAATTCACCCAATATTAAAAATTTCACTCTGAACCTTGTCAACCCAGCGTGATGAAATAAGAATTACATAATGATTACGTAATTCATTTTGTAAACAAAAACTTAACAAAAAAGCACCAGTACTTTAGTAAATGGAGTTTTAACTTACATTACACAAATTTGAAATAAAAATGTGCTTTAACTAAGCATCATTATTCAAAACTTTGAATGTAAAAACGTAACATTTAATATTCTTTTGCATATACTATTAAAAAACTTAAGTTTTTTAGCTAAATTTTAGAAAAAACAAAACTTTATCATGTTTTTGTTAACTTACATTACATGAAAATTACAAAAGTTATTTTGTAATTTTCATGAAATATATATATTTTATAAAGTAAAAAATCTGACCAACAGCAATTTAAACATATTAGCTCCATTTTCACGTTAATTTAATTCTGATTATGCAAACAAATTCATGGTTAAAATAACATTTTACAATTTTTTTATCATGCAAAATGAGAAAAACCATAACTTTTGGAAGCATAAAAATGACTTAAATAAATTAATTTTAGTACTAAAGGTATATTTTTAATAAACTTTGTGCCTACAGCAATATTCATTTGTCTACACCAATATTCATTTGCTAAAAGTTGACAAAAAGAGAATAAAATTTGACTACTTTTTCATTTTCCGCCATAGAATTGCCCATATATATAATTTTGAAATAATATAAAACCACAAACAAAATAATGTAGAAATAATTCTTGACTGGGGCTGTTTATGCAATATCAAACAAGAAAACTTTAAAATCTAAAACAGTTTTCAGATTTGGATTCAGCATGATCGATTTTGTTTAGAAACATTGAAGTTTTACAAAATCGATTTAATTTTGGCCAAAAATCAAATTTTTTAGACAATTTCTATGCAATTTCACAATAATTGCTAATATTATTATTTCACTTTTGATTTATTTTTTTTGTATCATGTTTGACAAGCTACTTTATTTTATAAAAAAGTTTTATGACTAACTAAGAAATTTATGGTAAAAATCAAAATTTTAAAAAAATTTATGCCTTTTGGTCACATGCTTGATCAAAAGATGTTTTCCCCATTTTATTTATCATGATTTGCTATGATATCAAGTTTTTTGCAGTAAAACTTGAAAATCTTTTTTTCTTTTTTAGACTCATTCTATTAGACAGATTTTCTTTCTTAGATACAGTTCTTTTTTGAACTTATTATTTATTATTTAATATAAATATATATTTTTTTATCATTAATTTTGATCTCCATTAAATTTTTTTTTGAGTTTTTAAAAGAGTTGCAAACCTTTGGGTTAGCTTCTTGTTCAATTACAGTTTTTGGCAAGCATGAATTCAGTTTTCAGGATTCAGAGTAGCACTTTAGTTTTACTGAAGAAAATCATAACAGCTTTATTGTAAACAAGCTACACACATATCTTTACTTTATTTTAGAAGATTCGAAAAAATGGTAAAAAAAAAAATGCTGTAGTTAATTGCTTTGTAATAGCCCTCAACTTAGGTTGTTGTCGAAAATTACAACTTGTAATTCCTGAAAAAGGTTAGCAAAGGAATGGTATCTGCATTTACAAAACCAAAAGTTGTTTATGTACATTGTACATTGATAAAACTTTAAATATTATTTTTAAAAATTTAAGATAACCAAGCTACAAATAGAAACCACAGTACTTTTGTTATCACATAAATAACACTAACTAAACTGTAATATTTTTCTTCATAACAATGCAACAATCATATTCAATCATAATCATATTGTTCCTTAATTGTTTTTAAACCTGAAACATAAAAGATTTTCCTTGCCAAAAAGTTCCAGTGTCTATACTATATGATTAGTGAAGTAGTTTTGCCTCTGTTTGCAATGCTTTGTAAATGTAAATGCTTGTAAATAATCAATTTATTTGCATATCATGACCATGAGTACCACAGCTGGTCCATCATACAAAGAAAAGGGAAGCAACTTTGGTGGTTGTTGCCAGTTAAAGACATCAATCCAACGTTTTATTTTAAACTGCTGTATATTGTAACTGTTGTATATACACTTTTGATCTATCTCTCAATCAAAGTGGTAAGAACAAGTGTTTTAAGTTAATCTTTGAATGGGAGTTTTGATATTGAAAAAATTACTTTAGTAAAGTTTTTAGTAGTTTTTCGATGAATGCGTTCTAAAACCTGAGACTTGATATGGTGACCATGGTTGAACTGCAAGTTCTAAATGTATGTTGTGTATAGCAACTTTCACAGATTTAAACCTTAAATGCTTAAATGTTGAAATGCTCTTTTAAAAATCACAAGTATTTGATTGGGCTTCATAGCAGCAGAATTTGCTTTCAATTTAACTTTAAGGTCATCCAAGATGAGTATGTCTAAATCTCATTCAATATGGGTAACAGCTGTGTGACAAGAGTGTTATTGTCATTGTACATACAGTACTTATGAATTGGTTTAGTTAATTCTGCACCAATAGTATAGGTTTATTATGTGGGCTTTTAATTTAGACAAATTGTTTATGTTTATAATATAAAAAGTTGTTGTAGGTTTATAATTAAAAAAAAATGATTCAAAAATTTGGAATTCTGCGATGTAATAAATAAATAAATAAAAATATTAATTAAAATATTTACTGTTTTTACATTTTAAGGAAAGGAAGAATTTTCATTAATGGAACTTTGGCATATGTTTAGTAAATTTGGAAGTCAGTTGCAGTAAGTTAATTTAAGATTTTTTTATGATAAATGTTATGTCATAAATTAAGTGATTGTTTCTAATGATTTTATATAATTTAGTATATATAAATGTTAGTAAAAATAATAAATTAAAAAAAAAAGAAGCAAAAACAGTAATTTGAATAATCTATTAATTAAAAATGTTGACTTTTTATTTTATACTGAACATTTAATTATTGACAATAAATTATAAAAATATTTTCTTATTATAATTTATATCTGTTATTGTTATTTTTATGAAGAAATATTAGTTTCAGATATACTTTAAGAAATGAGGCAAAGATGTTCAATAATTTGTTCATTAATTTGTTGATCCATGTTCAATAATTTTTTTTTTTAAACTTAAAATGTTGAATTGGGCAAAATAAAATTTTTAAATTTTTTTATCGCTTTTTAGCAACTTGTACTTGGCATATTTGTAACTATTTATAAATGGTGTCAGGTGTTTTGCACCTGGCACTATTTATAAATCTAATTTATTTTTTAGATAAGAGCATTTAAAAAAGTTGAGAGAATTGTTAAAAAATTATTGATTTAACTAAAAGTTTCTTTTTGACTTTTTATGATGCTATATGTTTTTTTTTAGGTTTTTAGCAGATTTGTGTCTTTGCTCTGAAGCATTTCAAAAAGCAGATTATGAGAGACCAAAGTTTCCTGTTGTATGTTTTTAAGAATGATTTTAAAATTTTCTTATGATAATTGAATTAGTTTTAAAAATTTTTTTTTGATGATTTAAATAAGGCTGGCTTATATTAAATTTATTTTTTAGGGTGCCAGCTTACTATCATACTTATATTCACTCTGCATACATAATTCATCCACACAGCAATACCAAATCTTGCTTTATCTTTTTAAAGCAGTTACTGTACCATACATTGCGTATGCTTTTTATAAAATTTTTGAAGTTAAATTGTATATATTTATGTATAAGTTTGTTGTAATTAATTTAATAATAAATTTGAAAATAACCAATTAAAATGAAATGAAAATAAAAATTATAAACATGTGGAAATAAATCACTTGAAATGAATTTTGCATTTAGCTATGCGAAAGTAATGCAAATTTTGAAATTTTTTTTCAGCTTTATTAGCAATTGGATCTTTGAAGGAGTGTGTGATGATCCGTATGATGAGTTTTTTGTCAAAATTGATCAAAAATCGCTTAGTTATAGAGGTATTGTATAACTTTTTATAGAAGTATTGTATAACTTTTTATAGAGGTATTGTATAACTTTTTATAGAAGTATTGTATAACTTTTTATAGAGGTATTGTATAACTTTTTATAGAAGTATTGTATAACTTTTTATAGAAGTACTGTGTAACTTTTTATAGAGGTATTGTATAATTTTTTACTGAGGTATTGTATATCTTTTTAATTAAGATATCTAATGTTTTCCATTATAAAACTAATGGAGATATCTAACTAATGTTTTACATCTACTATATCTATTAGACAAGCAATTTTGGACAAATGGATTTCAAATGAAACATAATAAAGAAAACATACCATTATTTTTGGATAGTATAGCAGAAGAAATTTTTGCATGTGGAAAAACAATTAATTTAATTAAGCTTGTTAATAGCAGAGTAATTATTGTTTTTAATTTTTTTAAACTAATTTTTAGTAATTAAATCTTGAAAATTTTTTGAATCTTTTAGTATTTTCATTTAGCACTATCTCTTTGAACAGCCAAATGCTATTCCCAAAATTAGAATAACGTTTTCTCCATCAAAACTTGACTTAATTGAACAAGATTGTAAGCAATATATAAAGTGTGTACAAGAAAGTGAACAAAGAGATATTATTAACAAAAAGATTCAGGTTTGTTGGAAAATAATAATATAAATATAATGTATACAAGTGTCATAACTTATTATCTAATATACTTCATTAGGATGATGGTTAATTGTGCTAATTAAGCTATAGTAAATAATAAGTTTGGTTGTACCATTTTTTTAAAGTTAAAAAAAAAAAGTGTATTTCATATAAAAGTTTTATAAACGCATTTTTCGCAAATCATTTTCGTGCTAAAAATTTAAAACTTTTAAAATTTGTTTAAAAGTAGGCTGTAATACACAAAAATAAAACTACATTACAAAAGTTATTTTAAAGTAGGCTATAATACACAAAAATAAAACTACACTGCAGAAGTTGTTTTAAAGTAGGCTATAATACACAAAAACAACACAACACTACAAAACAAATAAATAATACATAATGTACCACTAAACATATAAAAACACACTATTCTGCAAAACACATGATAACACACTACACTAAAAATGACATTAATAACACATTACACTAGAAAAGTGTAATGTGTTACTTATGCGATTTTTAGTGTTCACATAAAAACACATTACTATACAAAACATGATAACACACTATAATACATAACACATAATAATACAATACAATACAAAGCACATAGTTACACATTGCAATACAAAATACATAATAAAATACTACAATACAAAATGCATAACAACACATTACAATACAAAAACATAAATAAAATAAAACACTATAATACAAAACACTTAACACACCACAATACAAAATGTATAACAACACACTACAATACAAATCACATAAAATAACACACTACAATACAAAATAAAATAACACACTACACTACAAAACATATAAATAACATGTAACAATACAAAACACATGAAAACACACTACCAACACCATAAATGTTAAGATTTTAAATAAGATTAGACTATAGCTCAAACTTGATAGCTAAAAGTCCAACACATTTACAATGTTTCTAAAGGTCCAACACATTTACAATGTTTCTAAAGGTCCAACACATTTACAATGTTTCTAAAGGAGGCAGAGAATCATTAGATGATCCACCCCAAATAAAGCAACAGTATTCTTTGCAAGGATGGATGAGATAGGTAAAGGATGGATTCAGAAGAAAATAGCTACCATATTAAAAGAGAGACTACTTAACAAATGCTAACCTTGTACAGACTAATGAACACAAATAGGGTCATTATATTTAGCTAAAGACCTTGACTCATTTATTAATGGCTTTACAAAAGATATCAAATTAAAAGATAAAAATCTATTAATTTGGGTGGTATAATGGTCAAATACTTAAGCAATAAAAATTTTGACCGAAAAACAATTCTTAAATCCTACAGGTACAATCAATTAAAAAACAGTAATAAAAGAAAATAATGCCAAAATTATTTAAACTAATAATCCTGAAAAAGCTTCTGAGACTAAGCTCACTTCTTTTGTATCATATTATGATATAATAAAATGTTTAAAAAAGAGTTTCTTAAAACTTGCAAATCAAACTATTAAATGCAAAGACTGTACTATAAAAAAAATGTGTTATTAATTAACTAATCTCTTACAAAAAGATATATAAAATATTAGACTTTTAATTAAGCAATTATTTTTCTACATATGTTTAATTAACACCATTATTGCTCACAATATTAACAGCAACATATTCAGGTTGATTTTGACATTAGTACAGTGCACTATGGTTTCTGAGACCCGATTTTTTGGCAGAAACCCATTTTTTTTTAAGTATTAAAAAAGATTTTTTTATGCGGTACCTTAAAGTAAAGCCTTCAAAGTGATAATAACGTGGTCTATTTTTAAATTAATAGTTTGTAATATGCATTCAAGTTGAGAATATTTTTTGTTAATTTAATAATACATAACTTTTTAAACAATTAATATTTTTAATTTTGGTAAAGTTAATTATTTTTATTCAGGTATATATTTTTTTTAAATACTTAATCAAATGAAAATATTGTAATATAATATTAATTATGTAAAAGAAATAAGCGTGTAGAAGTATTTCTTCTTTCATTACTTTCTCAAAACTTTAAATTGACTTTTAAAAAAATCTCTGTATTTCTCCAAAAATATTTTTACATGATTAAATTTTGTTAGTTTTCAGAAATATATTCCAATTTTCAAAACTTGCCCCTAGTTGCCCCAATTAAAAATATACCTGTTTGTTTGCAGTGATGTACCGTTTCAAATACAAGGATTTATGAAATTGCATGGCTGAAATTGAAAGATAAAAATGAGAAAAACTCAAATGTTTTTGAGCAAGTTATTCAAATAGTTGGAAATGGTATAACAGTAATTATAAACAACTAGCAGTAAGCAACCCTAATACGGGTTATTAGTAATTAAATCATTACTTATAGTTAATGACAAAAAAAAACTACATTAACATCAGTTAAGTTCTTTTTAAAATTTGTTACACACAGCAGGTACCATGAAAAGAAAGTCAAGTAAAGCCTGCCAACACCTAAAAAAAGAAATGAAAAATAATTACAATTTTTAATTACAAAAGTATCATTTGCATTTTATTGTTAGTAGAATTAGGATAATAATATAACAGAAAATATAAAGAGTTAAAAAAATAGCTATAACAGCCCAGCTCTATCAACACAAAACACAGAAACAATAGCTCATAGCATAATATATTTGTCAGCACACTTTACAGACATTACTATGTCTCTCCAAAATAATTAAAAAAGAAAATATTTTAAAAAGGCTAGACAGCTTAACGTAAAAACATGGCCAAATAACCACAAATTAATAAGATATTTTATCAACTAAAATACTTTATAAATATTGTAATAACTAAAAAGATTTTATTTATTACAACATTATTGAACAAGTATGGTTAAACAATTTGAATAATTATATCATAAAATAGCAAGCAACTCGTAAAATATTTTATATACATGGTCATTATCAATTGTGGTATTAAGAAATACATGAGAGCTCAGTAATTACATGTTTTATTGATGCTCCCTGTACTAATTCTCATTTAAATCTAAGAGAGAGAGGGAGAGAAAGAGTCTCCAAAGCAGCATATTAAAAAAAGTAAAAAAGACACGCAATAAATAATATTAACTGGTTTTATTAAGTAACCAGTAAACAAAATTATTTTTGCCCTTATTATTTGAAGTTCCAGCTTCTCTCTAACTGTTGACTATTGATTAATAGAGTAAATTTCATATCATTAAATTTACAAAATTAAAACCATGATTCAACAGTAAGCAAACTAATCAAACTTAATCACTTTTCCATGTTAAATACACGAAATATATATCTAATAAAGAATATACCCAAAATAAAAAAAAATTGTTAACTTACTAAAATCAGTACCAGTTCTACTGTCTAAAATTTTTTATTATTATTACCCTTCTAAATAATAATGAAAACAATAATAAAGTGATCTGAAGTGACTAAAAATCAATTCACCTATTTCCAATTGCTCTAAAAAATAGTTTTCAGCTCTTTCCAATTGCACTAAAATATAAAACAAAACTTGCCTAGGTAAGTTGCTTAGTTCCTAAAAATCTAAAAACAGAAAAGCAAAAAACCTGGAACAAACATTTTTTATTAAAACTACTATATTTAAACAAATTAAATTAAATAAAACTCTAGGACTTCCTATATTGTTGATGGCAAAACTACAACATATCCTGGTCTAATGTTATGATAATTTCCAAGGTCATTTACATGTTTGACGAACGCATCATACTGCTTGTTCTGGAGCACTATCTTCGCCAACAAATACAACTGCAACATCACCATGTGAAGGGAGATTATAGCAACATCTATCTTGCCCTTCAAGTAAAGACATTTTTACAACTGAGCGACCTTCTATAGCTGCTCGGCGAATTTCTTCATCTTCCACTTCAGCTATGTTTTTAAATGCAGGAGCAATTTAGTAAAGTTCTCCTCACTAATAATATTTTGCAATCGAAACATTAAATTATTTAAGCGAAGATCAATACCACGTTGTCGCATTCTGAAATTTACCGCTGCAAGTGGATCATAGATGTATAGTTGACAATATGTCAGCGGAACATCTTGATTTAACCTAAGATTACCTACACAATGAAAAACTTGACCACATATTCTAAAACATGGCGGCCCATGATTCATTGAACTACATTAGCTTTAAATGAAGCAAAAGAAAGACAGGCATTTTAGTATCTAATATATTTAAAAAAATTCAGATTGGCATTTCTATTTGCATAGTTTCCTTTAAATAAATCTTCTAAATCTTGTGGAAATGATGAAGGTTGCGACAAAACTACCTTTCCATTATAGCGAGATAAAAACTGTGTTTTATCAGGAAATTTCTTAGCACCACAATGCTGACAAATATAAGTCATTTCTCCTAAATAATTATTATCTGGAATAGTATTACTTCTTGCTATACAATGCATTCTTTCGTATCTAGCAGCAATTCTAGCATTTTGTCGATTATTAATTTCATCTTGCCTAAGCCTTCATTTCTGCAATGATTAACTTGCCTATTAACATTTCCATTTTGTGAACTAATCTGCTTCTAGCCTAATATCATCCATTTAAACTTCACTTTTGATTGAAAGTAGTAACAAAAAATCTTAAATGAATATTGAAGATTGTGATCTTTCCTATATAATTTTTTTCTACTCTAAATAGCACACACAAATAATTTTTATATATAACAAGCTGTAATTTGAAATAAATTATACAATAGCCTTATGACTTTAAAATATATATATATCAGCTAGGAGATTTTTGAAAAAAAATTAGCAAATAATAATAAAAAATATTGTTAAAAACATGCAATTCTAATAATAAACATACTGCTAACACAGAAAAATTAAAAGAAACTGTTGTAAACCCTTTTTTGCAAACTTAAATATTATTTCTTCAAAAAAATTATTAGTAAATGTTTTTAAAAGAATCACAAAACCTTACAATATTTTGTTCTTCTATACCACATAAATACATCATCTGATAAATTTTTTAAAATAAAAAATGTAACGAATAAGTAAATACATAAGAAAACATTACATACAAAAAATGAAAAAAAAGCATGTTAGCTTTTACAAAATAATTTACGCTGGAACATCATGATTCCAAAATATTTATAGCAGTATCATGAAGTAAACAGCGCTAAAGACAAAAAATCAAATTGAGATAAAACAAATTGTATATATGGCAAAATAGTTTGTCTTGGTTTTTAGTGAATGATTAAAAGCAGTGATTTTTAATAATAAAATTACCTATTTATCATTTTTAACAATAGACACCAACGTGAAGGTAAGCCAAATGTCTATCAACTCAAAAGATAACAAAAAAACAACATCACAGCAACAACACACAACAATAGCACACACCATAAGTTAATATAATATGCATATAACATAACTTAAGTAACATAACATTTATATATAACAGAACATAAGTAACAACATTACGCAAAATGTTATTAAAATACATTATTATGTATTTTTAGAATAATTAATACTAAAGGTTTGAAAACACCCAGACCTAAAGCAATAACAGTTTGACACTAAACACTGTCGTGTAACCCTCTGTTATAAATACATCACTTGGCTGGCAAGATTGACAAATCTTGCTCTACATGTTTACCAAGTCATAGCACTTTGAAAACATGGAAACAACATAATATAAACATATGTACCAACTATAAACACAATAAATGTGTTTAAATATGCATATAAGGTTAAATACATACCTTATATACATATTTAAACACATTTATAAAACAATTATATAAAACATATTAACACATGCACAAACAATAAAAAAACACTTTACATTATTATAAAAAAACATTGATAAAACAACTATAAAGCACATATTACCACATACACATACTTATCAAAAAAGCATATATGCAAACAATAAACATGTGCAAACAAAAATTTTAAAGATGATGCAAGAAAATTTAAAAAGATTTAAAGTAAACAAAATAAATATATACAAACAATACTCTTTTCCTTCATTTTTTTTTCCATGAGAACTGTAATCCTCATAACAAATTTAACTTTTACATACAATAACATGTGACATGCCATGTCAGTGTTGGCACAAAATTTTGAATTTTCTAAAAAAGAACAAAAATAGTTAATAGCATCACAGAAATTTCAAAGTAGTAATAACTAATTTTATGGAAATAGCATTAGTATAGCTTTTTTGTTGCATAAAAAATAATTAGGCCTCATCCATACCCTTATTTTTCTTCTAAAATATAAAATAATAAAAACTGCTAAAAAAAAAAAAAATAAAGCTAAAAGAAAAACTAAAACAAACAAAATGTAAACAACTTAAAAAATTAATAGGAGTGATCCTTTCTACTTTGTATCTAATTAAAATGTTATATATAACTATTTTCTATACTTACTTCAATTATAATATGATCTTAACGATGATTATTTATCTTAATATGAATCTTTATGTAATATTTCTAAATTAATAAATCTTAATATAATAATAATTAAATTCCAAAAGGAAAAAAGTTTCAACTTGCTTAAGAGATTTTTCTCCAATCACCATGTGCATTTTGAGAATGCACTCTTTCAAAGCCTAGTAACTAATGAAATGACGTTAAACGGTAAACGTTAAACGTTTTCTGTAGCAATTATATTAAGATAATATTCAAAAGAAAATATATCGTTTGTGTAACTCTTTTGAACAAAAATGGTTTGATAGTCAAAGAACAATAGGCCGATTTTAGAAGTAAAAATTCAGATTGGTTGAAAAGAGAAATTATATTTACTGATGATGCAATTCTATCAACATCTTCTTGTCAGTCAATTCCATCAAGGTCTTCTGGACGACCAAGTTTATTATATACCAAAAAATCAGATCAGGCCAAGAGATTGAAAGCGCCAGAGTTGGGATAATTAGTACGAGACATCTCTTATATTGCAACCAGCAGGTTTGGCTGCATGTCAGCAAAATAATGTGATTTAGCATTGGTTCTAAAAGAATTGAACCAAAGTCCATTTCCGCCAACTAAAATTAAAAAAACTATATTTTCAACAAAAAAAGAAACAGTATGTTAGACAGCAGAAGAAGCATTAGAATTAATTTTGGATTCCAATTTAAGTAAACAACAATATCAAAACATTAGAAAAGAAGTTGTTACCAAAAATTGTAATTTGTATCCTGATTACAAAGGGATTTTAAAATGTAAATCGGCTTGTAGACCAAATGGCATATCAATTTCTGATATCGTTGCACAAGTACCATTAATGAATCTATTAGAACATACAGTAAGACGTATTGTACAATTACAAGAAGATTTTTCAGCACATGGAATCTCTTAATACTAACGAAATTATAGCCAAGATAATATTTAGTTATGGTTTTGATGGCAGTTCCAGTCATTCAGCCTATAAACAAAAGTTTGGTACTGCTGGCTGTCATTTTGATTCATATTTATTTGTGACAACCTTCGTACCACTCCGTTTGAACTCAGGAGATAATAAAATCTTATGGAACAATTGCACTCCTCAATCTGTGCGGTTTTGTAAACCATTTAAAATTGTATACTTAAAGGAATCCACAGAACACAATTTGAAAGAAAAACAAGATATTGACAAACACATAGATAAGTTAGAGCCAATAATGATTCATGAGCCAAAATTCAAATCAGCTTTACTTTATTTATGACGCTAATTGGTGGCAAAATTTTAAATATACTGGAATAAAATCAAACTAAGTTTGTCCGATATGTGGAGTGCAGGAATTCAAAACCACAGAATTATTTAGACCTAAACCTAATACTTTACAGTATTGCATTAATCCACTACATGCTTGGATACGATTTTTTGAATGCATCGTCCACATATCATACAGATATGATTTATGTAAATGGCAAATTCGAGGTACTAATAATAAAATCTTTTTATGTAGAAAAAAAGAAATACAGCAACAGTTTTTTAAAAATTTACACCTTCATCTGGATAAGCCAAAAGTAGGATGTTTTGGAAGTACCAAGGATGGCAATACTGCACGCCGAACATTTAAAAATATTGAAAAAATTGCTGAAATAACTAATGTGGATGTATAGTTGATTAAAAAGTTTAAAATTATTCTTATTTCCATCTTTTGCAAGTATCAAGTTAATTTAGATAAATTTGAAAATATTGTTTTAACACGGCAAAACATGTCTAAATATCCTTGGTATCCGATGCCTGCAACTGTACACAAAGTTTATGTACATGACTGAAAAATTCTAGGAAATACAGTACTACCGATTGGTTATTTTGGTGAAGAAGGGTCTCAAGCAAGACATAAAAAATATAAACATGATAGACAATTTCATGCTCACAAAACCAGCAGAGAAAAAAATGTAGAAGATATTTTTCATAGAGCTTAAGATACCTCAGATCCTATCATTTCTAGTATTAATTTAAACAAAGAATTCAGAACCATCATAAGTTTCCTTTTCCTTCTGAAGTAATAAGTTTACTAACAGAAATGTCATCCAATACCACATAAAATCAACATAGCGAAAGCGAAGAAGGCAGTGATGGCGATGATGACTGCAAAGATGATACTTCTGATGAGGATTTAATTTTTATTAGCTATTTAGATTTCATTAAATTAGATAGTGAAATATAGTTGAAATGTAACTGATTTTTTTAACATTTATTCATCTAATGATATTTCTTTACATATTAATTATAACTATATATTAAATATAACTATATATTGAATATATATAAATATATTAAATATACTAATCATACTAATCATATTAAATATATTTATACACATATTTTTTAATCATATAAAATTTACTTATAACACATTTAGAACATATAACAAATCTTAGGAAATATAATTCTTTAGTTATTTTGTGTTTAAGTTGAAGTTATTAATTTATGCCAAATAATTGGGTCTCAGAAACCATAGTGCAGTGGTTTGGATATACCGATGTCAAAATCAAATTAATCTTATAAAAACTAAAAAGTCTGCATTAATGCTTTTTTTATTGTATAAAGTTATGAGACATTTTAAAGGATATTTTATGAACAATGAACAAATGATTAAATAAACTTTTGGCAATAGGTTTAGAGATAATTAAACTCACAAAAACAAATTATTTATTGAGATATTGACAATAACATTTAACTATTTTTAAAAGAATTTTCAGGCTTTTTGATTTTTTTAAAAATTTAATCTGAATAATTTTTTTATTTTAGACATTAATAAAAATGAATTTTCTTGTAAAAATTAAATTATGTTTTAACTTATGATTATTTCCTTTTTTAGTCTGTTAGGTAGATGCTGAATTATATTTAGGCATAAATATTTACACACTCAAACCTGCATTAATGTTAAAGTAAAAGAAAGTTTTTTTCTAACATGTTTTCCTTATGGTATTGTTTAAACTAACAGATTTTAAACTAACAGAATTTTACTGATAAAAAAAAGTATAAAAGCCATATTCTTAAGTCATATAAATCGTTTTCTATTAAGTCAAACAAGTTGAGCGCGGCAATCAAACTGGGAACTACAAGGTGAACACTCTACCACCACACCACTACTGCATGTAAACTTGTAGTTAACAATTCCATTATCTAAAGTATATAATTAGAAGTACGTTCAACCTAAAAGAAAAAGTTATTTTTTGAGCAAAGAAAGGAAATTGATAATAAATTATAATTAAAATTTTGCAGCTAATTTAAAACTTTATATAGTCTACTCTAGCATTTTCCTTAAAACTTGTGTTAATTAACTTTTCTTATTCATTCATTTTATTTAGTCATTCATTCATTTATTTAGTCATTTTAACTCATATATTATAACTAAAAATCTAAAAAATAAAATCATGTTGAAAATTAAAAAAACATAATCTTGTTCTTTACTTTTTTATTACTTATATTTATTATATTGTTGTTATTTGTATTATATATATTGTTGTTATTTATATTTTATATATATACATATATATATATATATATATATATATATATATATATATATATATATATATATATATATATATATATATATATATATATATATATATATATATATATATATATATATATATATATATATATATATATATATATATATATATATATTCTTTACCTACTAAATATTATCTTGAATAGAAAAGGAGAAAACTCTTAAAATAATTTGCCCACAAACTACTAGATAAATTTACTTGAAGGAGAAACTTTTAAAGTTAATTTTAAATTAAATTTTACACAAGTAAGTTTTATGTCAATATAAATATTGTTAAGATGACTGTTATATCATTGTGCGAGTCTTTATCACTATAATGAAACCTTCTTGTTAATTAAAACTTATTTTCAATAATAAAAATCAAATTCGAAATGTATTGTAATAAAACTATTTATTTTAAAGACTTATCTTAATCTTTAAAAACATCTTGTTTAAATAATTATTAATGTTGTTCCATTCTGTATTTTTAACAAACTGCGTTTCAGAAGCCCATTTTAAAAACGCGACAAGTCCCAGTTAACTGATTTAGAGAAAAAAATGAAAACTACTCTTAGATGCGCATCAACAGAAATATTTTCTTAAAAAAAGAAAGAAATATAATATTTTCTTTGTCCATTTTTAGGACCAAGAGTTTTTTAATTGGTCTAATATTTAGATAGATGATAGATTTAAGTATGTTCAGAATGTGGAGATAGAATTAACTCAAAATTTTCATTTTGTAGACGCTTTTTCAGATGGACCCCTCATTTATTTATGTTTATTAGATTTCTTTTAGTTGATCGCAAGCGAGTTTTAGTTTAATAAGTTACTTTTCCTGTTACAATTACAGTTAAAATCCCCTAAAAAAACGAATTATCATAATTAGGTGTACGTAAATATTTTCAGAGTGTGTTTTACAGAAGATGCATTCCAGAGTTTGTAGCTTGCTATGAGTTAGAACAATGTCAATATTTATAAATAATATTTTTAAACATTAAAAAAATTTTCTTCACAGTGGTTTATCAAACCTTTGTCAAAGAACCACAGTTACCAAAAACTTAATTTTATTATTTTTTCAAATATTTTTAAAATAAATTTGAAAATGTTTAAAAAAAGTTTATCTTGTTTAATTTTATTCATAACAAATTTCATGTTTTATTTTATTCTAAATCAAAAATAGTTTTTTAAAAACTATTTTTATAAAGATTAGCCAAAAAAATAGTCTAGCTCACCTTTGAACTTTTATAGAACCAATTTTATATTTTTTATGTATTTTAAACTTGTTTTATTAGAAACTTCGTAAAGATGAAGTGTGGCAAACAAAAATACACAATGAAAAACAAGCTGCTAAGGCTGCTTTAGCCCAACTAAGAGGTAGTTATTAGAGAGATACTGCATATTAAAGCGCTGGAAATAACAACCGATCAGCAATCTTGGATCAACTACTTAAAAAAAATATGATGTTTTGATTTTCTAATATCAATTCGGGCAATTCTTGCCAATCAAATTTGATTTTTATTATTAAGTGCAAGCACATGTTGCAAGGCACTTAATAATAAAAAATTTAAATACCTTCAAAAGAAAAGTTAAAATTATTAAGTTAACAACTTAATGTTTATTGGAATAAAAAGAGTTATGAAACCATAATAATCTTAGTTTACAGCATAAAAAGCTGCGACAATATTACTGAATAAACAAAAATACAGAATGATAAAAATTCCTGAATAATTTTGATTGACGGAATAAACTATTTTAATAATTTAATAAACTAGTTATAAACTAAAAATAATTTCAGTCAGATTTTTCTGGCTCAGTCAGAAAAAAAAAATTAGTTAGTTAATTAAATTTTCATGAAGTTTTGTGAATTGAATTTTTTTGAATGAATTTAAAATAATAACTATAAATGTTAACATTTCTTTTTAAGTCCAAGTATAACGATTATAAAGATTTAAGCAAAATATTTACTTTTTTTGCTTAAATTGTTTGATAATCTTATAAGTTTGATATCATTAAACGTCAAAAAAATGTTTTTGTTTTAAATATTAAAATTGATTAAAAAGAAAGTATAAGAGAATTATCATCATAAAATAGAGGCTGACAAAATACAACAGACAATTATTTCATTTTAATAAGAAATCTGAATCACCCGCAAAAAAAAAAAAATTTTCTTACTTTTTTCTAAGAAAAATTATTTTCATATTAATTTGAATCACCTTTAACAATGATAGTTTTTTAACAAAAATGATATTTTCATCAATTAGGCTCTTTTTAGTTGCAACTTTCCTATAAAAGTTTCTTTTATAAAGAAAAGAAAAAAGTTTTTAATAAGAAATCATTTTAGTGTTAAAAAATTATCATTTGCTTTGGGCAATTCAAAATAATATGCTTAAACAGCTGTAGGTGAAGCACTGTCAAAATAATATGTTAAAATGGCTGTACAGCTGTAAGTGAAAAAATTTATTTAAAATTCATAACAATAATAAAAATTTATATTGTATTTTATATAAAGATCATTCTTAAATAACAATTTTTTTTAAATCAGCGTTTTTTTTTTTTTTTGTTATCATATTTTATATCAATATTAAAATATAAAATATTGCACAAACTCAAAAGAGTAAAATTCATAAAGTATTATGCAGTAGTAATTGAACTGTAATTTATGACGACAAAATTTATGACGACAAAATTTATGACGACAAAATTTATGACGACAAAATTTATGACGACAAAATTTATGACGACAAAATTTATGACGACAAAATTTATGACGACAAAATTTAGGTGAAAATTGCAAAAATTAAATTTGATTGTCCGAAAAAAAATTTGATCAGCTATTTTTCAATATTTTTTGTTTAATCAGTGTTGATTGACAACCTTTAAATAATTATTTCCAGCGCTGGCAGCATATATTGTAAAATAGCAACAATTATTCTGTCTATTTTTTTATGTATTGATTAGTATTTAGCTATTTTTTTTTATTTCTTTGATATTTTTATTTTAAAGTTTATATCGTTGTTCTTGACTTTTCCAGTTTTCTAGTCCAACCAAAATTTGCTATTAAAGCAGTTAATATATTGAATACTTTGACAATTTATTTTATTATTTTTTTACTTAATTTAGAATTAGAACAAAATGTGAGACTAGCAATGCAAAATAAAAAAAAACAATTGTTTAATGAAGTCCAAAATCAGTTTTATGCTGCTTTAGAGGTATTTGTAGCTTTTATTTTTTTTTGTTGTGCTTATTTGTTGCAAGCAGACTAGCTTATTGAACTTATTTGTTGCAAGCAGACTAGCTTATTGAACTTATTTGTTGCAAGCAGACTAGCTTATTGAACTTATTTGTTGCAAGCAGACTAGCTTATTGAACTTGTTTGCAAGCAGACTAGCTTATTGAACTTATTTGTTGCAAGCAGACTAGCTTATTGAACTTGTTTGCAAGCAGACTAGCTTATTGAACTTATTTGTTGCAAGCAGACTAGCTTATTGAACTTATTTGTTGCAAGCAGACTAGCTTATTGAACTTATTTGTTGCAAGCAGACTAGCTTATTGAACTTATTTGTTGCAAGCAGACTAGCTTATTGAACTTGTTTGTTGCAAGCAGACTAGCTTATTGAACTTTTGTCACTGAGTTTAGTTGACAGTTTATATAAGCAAGCTTTTTACACCTTTATTTTATACTATTTAATATTTTAATATTTGTAATGTGATGTTTTGTGTTGACCTAAATACATAGTATAAGATGTTGCAAGGGCAAGCTTATAAATTTTATTACAATTTCTGACTTTTTTTAATTCTACTAGACTTTAGTATTATGTAAAAAATTATTTTTGATAAAAAGACTGAAGAAACCAAAGCAACATGGAAGTTATAAGCGCTGCCATTGAAATTATTGGATACTAATCCAATTGCATTTTTTTACAAGTAATATTTTTTCCTTTTTTAGGAGAGAAATAGAAAAAAAGAAATGAAGCTGGAGGATGACAAACATTGGTTAAATGAAATGAAAAAAAGAAATGAGAAAGAAGATCATATTCAGCTAAAAGCAAGGTTCAGTTGGTTGTATTTTCTTCATCACCTTAGAACTATAAGAATTTTAAAAATGAATATTATTTTTATTTAAAAATAATTTTTTTTGGCATTGTTATTTAGCTATCTGATGGTTAAGTATGTTATATTAGTAATGTAATTAGTTTTATATATATATATATATGTATATATATATATATATATATATATATATATATATATATATATATATATATATATATATATATATAAATTAGTAAAAAACACTTATCTAACTTTTATCTTCTATTATATTAAATTCTATTATATTAAGTTTTTTACTAATTTATTATTGCTCTGTTCTTTAAGAACATTGAGCACTCTATTTGTAAAATACACTAACATAATTTACATATATATATATATATATATATATATATATATATATATATATATATATATATATATATATATATATATATATATATATATATATATATATATATATATATATATATATATATATATATATATATATATATATATATATATATATATAATTTATATATATATATATATATATATATATATATATATATATATATATATATATGTGCATATATATATATAATATATATATATATATATATATATATATATATGTGCATATATATATATATATATATATAATATTAGTTATGCATATGTTTTATCTTTTTCTTTTTTTTAGAGAAGAGCTGGAAATGTTTTATCAAAAAATTTCCGCTCAAGTTGACCAAAGAGAGTTCCATGCCCATTGGTTAATAAGGCGTTTCAAACTTTCTGATAAACGTTTACAATTTTTAAAAAAAGAAGAAGAAATTCAGGAAATTAGTTTAAAGAGTATGAATTCAAGCATTCCCAATGCCAAACTTGAAATCGATTTTACAGACTCTTCTGTTACAGTCCTGGATTCCATTTTAGAATCTATTAAAATAGGATCCGAATTCCTTAGTAGTGATTCAACCAAAGATGACTCTGATAATTTTACTAATTCTACTAAAGATGGTTGTACTGTTGACACAGATGATATATACCACCAACATACTGACTTAATTGATACTACTAAACTAATAGAAGTAGGTAATGAAGAATTATTTTCTCCAGTAAGATCAACCACACCTATATCGATATTAAGATCAACCACACCTATATCTGCAAAGACTTATAATCAAGAATATAGTGAGGCTAAAGAATTAATTTATCAGGAAAAAACAAATTATAATGATAATGTAGCATTGTCTAAAAATACGAATAAAGTGCTGTATTTTGAAAAAGATGCAACACTCAATAGCCCTCATACTCAAGAGCACAGTGAAGCCAAAGAGTTAATATATCCTAATAAACTCACTTCAGATAATCTTTTATTATCTAGCAGTATTGGAGCTGAAAATACAGGAAAAACTTTAAAGTATTATGATAATAATGAGCTACGTTTAGAAAATACAATAGAAAAAAATGTTAATCAATATGCAGAAGATAAAACAAAGAATCTTTTAAATTTTACTGAGCAACTAGAATCTGTTGTCCCTATTAAAGCGATGCCCATTAGAAATTCTAATATTGAAGGCTCTGATACTTACAACCTAATATATCCAACTGATGTATCTGACTTTCGATCTAGTTTTTCAAATTTGAAAAGTACCAAAGAGAAGAATGTTCAAAACTTTAGTGACCAGTCTTTAACTTCTTCTCAGGTTATTGTAAACACAATTCCAGAGTTGGTTGCAGAAAATAGCCATTTTTTACAGTACTCTGAAAATAAGTTACAAATGGTACATAATGCTTTACTATCTGAAGGGGGGAAAGCAAAAGCCTTGCTTTACCATTCAGAACATCTCCCTGATACTTTTGATTCCACCAGATCTTCTGTTTCAGAAGGATCTGATACTTATAATTTATTATACCCAATAGATATTTCTAATTTTCAATGCCCAATCCTAAGTTCTAGAGGATGTAAACAAGAAGGATCAGAAGCTAAAGAACTCATTTACCCATCTCCTGAACCATGTTCCTCACAGATAAATGAAACTCCAACAGTTTTTCATGATTTAGTTGCAAAAAAAGGCCAAGTTAATTCACTAAATTGTATAGACAATCAATCAAAAGTTGATAATAGTGTGCTTTTATTGGAGAAAGAAAAAGATAAATCTAAAAAATTAGAGCATTCTCTGAAAACTGTTGATTCTATAAGAACTTTTCACATACAAGGTTTAGATACATACAAAACATTATACCCAACTGATGCTTTTGATTTTCAGAAAAATATCGCTAGTTCTAGGGGGTATAAGTTTGAAGGATCTGAAATGAAAGACCTTATCTATCACTCCATTGATTCTGTTCCACAATCATCAATAAAATCATCAGACTTTCAAGGATTAGTTACAAAAACAGTTTTAAATCCTAATGACAGGGTGTCTAAAGATGTCTCATCAATATTACCTCATCTCTACCCACAAAGATATCCAACTTTAGAACAAGGAGTCTGGAAAAGTCTCAAAAAGTCTGAACCTACAGCAAAAATTAAGGAGTTGATGTATCCATCAATGGTTCTAGAAAGTAAGTTTTTTTGTATCTTCATCTGATAGCAACAAATGTATAAATTTAATTTTTCTTATATTAGTGTTTATAATTGTGAAATATATATGGTGGAGATATTAAAGTATATATGGTGGAGATGTGTATGAAAGATTAGGAAAACAAATTCAATAACTTAATAAGCTTAATCTTACATATTCACCTCCCCATAGTGATCTCCACCACCTCCACTTTGACACCAGTTAAGGATCCTACTCTTTAACTGGTGTTGTTCTCAACTCGTATTTTTTCTTGATGCCGTTACACCTCCTAGTCAACTCTAGAATTATAAACAATAAAAAACAAGTGCAGAAGACAAGTTGGTTATATTTACTATCAGAGATGAGACGGACTCTCTAATTGGATCTAATATTGCTTGCTAAGCACTCTGTAGTTAGTAATTTAAAATAAAAATGTTAAAACATCTTAATTCTATGTTTGCTTGTTTTTTTGCATTCTAATTATTTTTAGCCCCTAAAATGCAAACTATATCTAATATGACAAAGGAAGAGATTTGGATGGATTCCATTGTTGAACCACTGCAAGATAACTTTGAGGCAATGGGTAAATTTCTGTTGTTTTGTTGAATTTTTAAAAAATTTTTAAGTAGGTTAAATAATTATTTGTTTCATAAATTTTGGGTCTCTAAAGATTTAGAACCACAACCATATCGTTTTGGAAATCAAGCGATGATGTCACAAAATAATTTAGAAGTAGACAATGATACTGATTTTATTAACCAACTTCCTTTGGAGACAATAATTAACAGTTCATTGCGAACCACTATTCAAACACAGTATAAATGTTATTTTTGTTTATAAATATTATTTTATAAATATTATTTTTCCTTATAAAATTATCTTATAAATAATATTTTATAACTATTATTTTTGATTATAAATATTATTTACAATTTTAGCTATTAAGCTTCAATAAAACTGAGTTATCTACAACAATGTATTATGTTGTTTTTTTTCCTCATTTTTTAAATAGAATTTCTCTGGTGAATAAATCAGTTGTGCAATACTTCATTGGTGATCTTGACATTGAAGTTCATTTTGATGCATTCCGCAAGTTTTTATTACTTGAGGATGGGGAGTTTGGTCATAGCTTATGCAGTCAGTTATTTTCTAAGGTAAGTATACGTTTTTCTTGTTTTTATATTTTTTCTAAGGTAACTATACTTTTTTCTATTAATTTTTCAGAAAATATCTAATTTTGTTTAGCTTCATAAAGTTTTAAATTTTTACATTCAGGTATCATCTGGAATGAATCCTCAAGATTTTTGCAATTCAATACATTTAAACAATATCATCATTGAAGCTTTGCGAATTTCTCTTTATGCATCTCGCATAAAATACTCAAACCAACTTGCATTTTCATTAAAGTCTCTTCCTGAACATTTTAATGTCTCAGAAGTTTC
>NC_088933.1:36997500-37002500 GCF_038396675.1 Hydra vulgaris
ATTGCAATAAGGATATAAAAATATTGCAAAATTGTGTGCAATGATCAAAGAAAAAGACAGATACGTGGCTCTTGTATTAAAAGAAGAAGGCTATAGCATCAGACAAATAGCAGAAAAGCTCGGAAGGTATCACTCTTGCATTATTAACATAATTCAACGATAAAAAGAGACCCGGTCAATTAATGATCGTCATAGGACTGGACGCAATAATATTTCAAATGACCGTGATTTTCGCACGATAGTGAGATTAATGAAAGAAAACAGACAAGCATCATCTACAGACTTGTCTACGAAATGGACACTGTCAAATGGTCTGAAAGCAAGCCCTAGAACTGTGCGAAGGGTCCTCCACAATTTAAATTATTTATGGCGTGTTGTTGCAAAAAAACCACGCTTAAATAAAAAACAAAAATTTGCCAGGAAAGAGTGGTGCAAACTACATAAAAATTTATTAAACAGATCAGTGGAGCTGTGTGGTCTTTAGTGATAAAATGAACGTTGAGGTAGACAATAGAAACGGTCGCGTAATGTTGCGTAGACTTCCAAGCGAACGGTTCGATGAATCATGCATTTTGAAACGAACAAAACAAGGCAGTAGTTCAATAGGCATTTGGGCCTGTATGAGTGCCTGTGGAGTTGGCGTTTTTCATTTATTCGATGGTAGACTCAACAAAGAAAGGTACATCGAAATTTTGGAAAACTCGTTTATTCCTAGCATTGATTTATGGCAGTTGCAAGATGGACTTATTTTCCAGCAAGATAATGCGCCGTGTCATAAAGCGCATGTTGTTAGCGATTGGTTCAATTCTAATAAAATTCAAGTGCTTCCATGGCCTGCCAATAGTCCAGACTTGAATCCAATAGAGAATTTATGGTCGTGGCTTTATCACAAGCTTGGTAAAGAACAACTTTACAATTTGGAAGATTTGAAATCTTCTATCTCTCATCATTTTAAAAAATGTGCCTGATGAAGTAATCAAAACTTTAATGAATTCAATGCCAGAACGAGTACAAGAGTGCTTGAAAACAAATGGAGGAACAACACGTTTCTAAATTATTTTTTTATTGCTTTTTGAAATACTTTTGAAACTGGTCTTAAAATTTTGTCCAATTTTTTTTCCCATTTATATTTTTTACTAGTCAGTTTTTTAATTTTTTAACATTATTTTGTAAAAAAATTATAAATTCTTTTATAAAAAATATAAAATACAATAAAAATTCTTTCTAAAAATGTTTTTATTTTTTGATACCTTTTTCCAAAATAAAATTATACTAAGGTTAAAAATATATTTAAAAAAAAAAAAGAGTGGTCTTTAATTTTTGCCACCGCTGTATATATATATATATATATATATATATATATATATATATATATATATATATATATATATATATATATATATATATATATATATATATATATATATATTTATATATATATATGTATATATATATAATATATATATATATTAATATAAATGCATATATATATGCATATTATATATATTTATTATATATAGTATATATATATATTAGGGTGGCCCTTAGCTGTATTGAAATTTTCGAAAGTGAAAAGGTTGCACCTCCCAACCCCTAATCCTGTTTCAATCAACCAAATTAGGAACTGTACAAAATTTCAGCTCAATTGGACAACTGCAAGGCGACCCTGAAACACCTTTAAGTTGGAACATAATATGTATAATGATTAATTCCGTTCAAAAGAGACATCTTGTCTATATCGACCATGTTATTATTTACTACACCAAAAAGCTATAAGGCAAAAGCATTTTCATTTACAACAATAATGTCCATAGAATCAAGACATAATGTGAACCAATGAACCTTGAACATTACTGTTTCATAAGATAGGATTTAGTAGCAGTTGGGTACTTGTTACGATTTCCGGCAACGATCTGTATAACAAATTGTTTCTCAGTTTTGTCTTTGGTGAGAATGTTGTTATAATCCTGAATGAGTTTGACTCCTCTTTCTGCAACATCATTCACAACCACTATTTTCTTAAGTTTTTCAATTCCACTTTTGTAACCAGGATCATCCTTCCATACTGAAGAATCTTTGTTCAGAAAATCCATGCTGAGAGAAAATCTGTTGAAGAATGTTTTTGTACCAGGAGTTAACAGAGATGGAAACTCGATGTTTGGAAAGAAAGAAAAGTCTTTTTCAGGAAGAATGTATCTCTCTACTTGATTTTTTACTTCCTCCGCTTCTTTGTCTTTGTCGAGCAAAACTTGAGCCATATTTGCCTTAACTGCTGGTGGAAGATTGTCATCAAATAAAGCGAGAGCAACAGATTCGGGAACTAAGTACCAGAGGTGGTTGGAAAGTTTCTTTGCAGCAGCCTTACTGACTTGTGGATCTATGTCTTGATGATTAATCAGTTGGCACATGAATAGGAAATCATGATATGGTGCTGTAATTGCTTCTGATGATAGAAACCGGGCTTAAATGTACACTCAAGCAAGGAACATACATATTCTTCTTAAAGAGTTCTTCTCCGTATGTGATAGCTGAAATTGATTTTGAAACATGTATATCTTGAATGCATAAATTGCCTTTGCCATCCATCTAGCATGACTTACAGCTCCTGGTATACGAAACGATATTCCGTTCTTCAGAATGCCACCAAGAAAGATCATTGTTAACTCCAACAATTCTCGGTAATCATCTCTCTGCTGTTTTTGTGTAGAATGGTAGTGTTCAACAAATCCAAGAATGGTAGAGCGGACATCATCAGGCACTTCATTACTACCAGTTATATAAACTTTCTTGTCAAGTTTCGTCCAGGCTTCTCTAAATCTTTTGAAAAGCCCCATGTCCAGAGAAGAAGTTGTACCCATCAGTGACTTGAAACAGCTCTTCAAAACTAACTCAAAAATGTGGTGATGGCAAGGGAGGTACAATAGGTCATGATTGAACAATTTTTCTAGGTTTGTACAGGCACCATTTACTCGACCTGTGTTGCTTGCTGTTGTATCACAGCAAATTGCCTGAATTTTGTCGGTTCCCACTTCTCCACTGCTTGATAAGCAGCCATAGCTTGCTCTTCACCTGAAGATGTTTGGATTTCAGGGACTCCCAACAATTGGTCCTTGCCTTGAAAAGTTACTATTATTGCCAGTTTATCTACCATTTCAACACCAGTGAGTGCTGGGAGCAGGTTTCCATCCCAGTGTAGCACTAATTCTTGGCAATCATTTAGGTTAAAGTTTTGCTGAATTTCTGAGTGTCTTGCTTCTCTAAATTTTTTTCTAAGACGTTGAAAAGAAGTGCGATTTATCACCCAGTTTTCAGTATCACATCCGAAAGCTTTTGCAGCAGCCATTAATATGTAAACCCTATTTCTGTCAGTAATTTTGCACCTATCAAAAACATCTGTGAGAAGGGGAGCGAAAAATAGCAAAATGTACCTCGTGTTGTTGGAACTTTTGCTGCTGCTCCTGCTGTTGATATTTGCTGAACTATGGCAGGTGAACTTTCACTGTTGTCACCACTTTCAATATCTTCACTGCTTGATGCTGAATAATCAGTTTTTGATGTAGAAAGCTCATGAGTACCAAAATGTTGTTCCATTTCTTCATGAGTCTTTTTTCTTCTGGCAGTTTCCATTGCATTGCGCTTCAGTGCCCTTTCTTCCTTGTGTTTTAGTTTGTGATCCACACCAAGCATAGACCCTGGTCCTTCTTTTTGGCACTGAAGGATTACAAAATTCTTCTCCTCTTCATTTTTCATCTGTTTCAAAGCTTCTGAATGAGCTATTTCAAACAGACCATCCATATTGTCTACAAAGATATCTCTTTTTTCTTTGTCTTTGCCTGCACCTCTCGTCAAATTCTTTTGTAAGCCTTTCCATTCATCATACAGTTTCAGTAACTTCTCAACACAGCGGTCAGTTCTTTTAATAGGAATTCATACTTTTTCCCAAAAAATGGAAACTTCTTGAATCACCAGTATTGCACTTTCCTTTGTTGTAAGCTTTACAACTCTTACATTGTAGAAGAAAACGCGTAAAACTTGCCGGTTCGAAAACAATTTGGCTCCGACGATTTGATTTGAAATGTAGCCAGCAAAACAGACATGAAAATCTTTTCTTAAATTCTGTGACGCACTTCCAGACGAACTTGATGCCATTTTACTGTCTAAAAAGAAGACAATCTAAAAGTCACTTTACACGAGCAGCACAAACAGTTTTGAAAACAGTTTTTAAACTTTTCACCTCAAAAATGACTCTCAGAGAAAAAATTTTGAAACTTCATGGACGATGAGGATCGACTTAAAGTTGTCCGATTACGCTAAAATTTTGTATAGATCATTATTTTCATGATTGGAACAAGAAATGGGGTTGGGAGCTAAACAATTTTAAATTGGGAGTTGGGAGCTTAACAATTTTAAACAAGTTTAAAAATAAGGGCCACCCTAATATATATTCTTTCGTTAGATCTAATGTCGCTATAGAGATGTATAAACCCTTTCCATTGCATTTGTAATTTTGTAAACATTTTTATTTTATTTTTGAATTTGTATTTTTTGGCGGATGATTGCCTACAAGACATGAAAGTTCAAAGCCCATAAATGTTGTTTTTCTTCATTTTAATTATATAATGCTCTATTTTAAAATTTAAATTAAATTTCTAAATTATTGAGCTCTTTCTTCGATTGAGAGTTTTGTATTTTAATACAATATTGAGCCACTTATATTATATTGAACCACATTATGGCCTGTTTAAAATGAACTTGGCGAGCTAGTAAGACTGTTACATAGATCGTCTTGCATGTGTATTTTTGATAAACTTAAATTAATATGTTTTGATAATAATTTTGAACTAAAATTATACTGAACTTTTGTTTCGTTCTTTTTTCATTTCAGTATTCATTTTTTAAGCCATAAAAAAGAAAAAGCCATAACCAGAAAAAATACTTTTATTTTATTTTAACAGTTTTTTTAAGTTAAATTTTATATTTTTACATTTATATTTTATATT